>NW_027590113.1:1145066-1395350 GCF_964213995.1 Mustelus asterias
CATTGGGATCTTTTCTGGGGAAAGGCTGATCTGTTCCAGAGGGATGGGTTATATCTGAACTGGAGGGGGACTAACATCCTGGCCGGGAGATTTGCTCGAGCAGCTCGGGAGGGTTTAAACTAGTTTGGCGGGGGTGGTGGGGGGATCCAAAGCAGTAGGGAGACAGAAGAGAAGTTTGAGGAGAGCACAGAAGTTAAAGAGAGCACATAATTAGTAAAGGCAGTGTCAGTAATCCTACTACCAGACAGATCAGACAGAAGCAAGACAGAGAGCAAGGGAAGTCCAGATTAAACTGCATTTATTTCAATGCAAAAGGCCTGACGGGCAAGGCAGATGAACTCAGGGTATGGATGGGTACGTGGGACTGGGATATTATAGCAATTACTGAAACATGGCTAAGGGAGGGACAGGACTGGCAGCTCAATGTTCCAGGGTACAGATGCTATAGGAAAGATAGAACAGGAGGTAAGAGGAGGGGGAGTTGCACTTTTGATTAGCGAAAGCATCACGGCCGTACTGAGGGGGGATATATCCGAGGGTTCGGCCAGTGAGTCTATATGGGTGGAACTGAGAAATGAGAAGGGGGAAATCACTTTGATAGGGTTGTACTATAGGCCCCCAAATAGTCAGCGGGAAATTGAAGAGCAAATATTTAGGAGATTACAGATAGCTCCAAGAAAAATAGGGTGGTAATAGTCGGAGATTTTAATTTTCCCAACATTGACTGGGACAGCCATAGTATTAGAGCGTTGGATGGAGAGAAATTTGTTGAGTGTCTTCAGGAGGAATTTCTCATTCAGTATGTGGATGGCCCGACTAGAGAGGGGGCAAAACTTGACATCCTCTTGGGAAATAAGGAATGGCAGGTGACAGAAATGTGAGTGAGGGATCACTTTGGGACCAGTGACCATAATTCTATTAGTTTTAAGATAGCTATGGAGAATGATAGGTCTGTCCCAAAAGTTAATATTCTAAACTGGGACAAGGCCAGTTTTGATGGTATCAGGCAGGGACTTTCAAAGGTTAATTGGGGGAGTCTGTGGAAAAGAAGAGGGACGTCTGGTAAGTGGCATGCTTTCAAAAGTGTGTTAACCAGGGTTCAGGGTAAACACATTCCTCTTAGTGTGAAGGGCAAGGCTGGCAGAAGTAGGGAACCCTGGATGACTCGGAATATTGAGGCCCTGGTCAAGAAGAAGAAAGAGGCACATGACGTGCATAGGCAGCTGGGATCAAGTGAATCTCTTGAAGAGTAGGGGGTGTAGGAGTAGAGTTCAGAGAGAAATCAGGAGGGCAAAAAGCGGACACGAAATTGTTTTGGCAGATAAGGCAAAGGAGAATCCAAAGAGCTTCTACAAATACATAAAGGGCAAAAGAGTAACAAGGGAGAGAGTAGGGCTTCTTAAGGTTCAACAAGGTAATCTGTGTGCAGATCCACAAGAGATGGGTGAGATCCTAAATGAATAATTCTCATCAGTATTTACTGTTGAGGAAAGCATGGATGTTAGGGAACTTGGGGAAATAAATATTGATGTCCTGAGGAGTGTACATATTACAGAGAAGGAGGTGCTGGAAGTCTTAAAGCGCATCAAGGTACATAAATCTGCGGGACCTGATGAGGTATATCCCAGGACGTTGTGGGAGGCGAGAGAGGAAGTTGAGGGTCCCCTGGCCGAGATATTTGAATCATCGATAGTCACGGGTGAGCTGCCTGAAGATTGGAGGGTGGCAAATGTTGTGCCTTTGTTTAAGGGCTGCAGGGAAAAGCCTGGAAACTACAGGCCGGTGAGCCTCACATCTGTGGTGGGTAAATTGTTGGAAGGTATTTTGAGGGGCAGGATCTACAGGCATTTAGAGATGCAAGGACTGATTAGGGACATTCAGCGTGGCTTTGTGAGTGGAAAATCATGTCTCACAAATTTCATTGAGGTTTTTGAAGGGGTAACCAAGAAGGTCGATGAGGGCAGTGCAGTTGATGTTGTCTACATGGGCTTTAGCAAGGCCTTTGACAAGGTACTGCATGGTAGGTTGTTGCATAAAGTTAATTCTCACGGCATCCAGGGTGAGACATCTACATGGATACAAAATTGGTTCCTTGACAGAAGCCAGAGGATGGTTGGAGAGGATTGTTTTTCAAACTGGCGGCCTGTGACCAGCGGTGTGCCTCAGGGATCAGCGCTGGGCCCACTGTTATTTGTCATTTATATTAATGATATGGATGAGAATATAGGGGCATGGTTAGTAAGTTTGCAGATGACACCAGGATTGGTGGCATAGTGACAGTGAGGAAGGTTATCTCCAATTGCAGCGGGATCTTGATCAATTGGGTCAGTGGGCTGACGAATGGCAAATGGAGTTTAATTTAGACAAATGCGAGGTAATGCATTTTGGTAGATTGAACCAGGGCAGGACTTACTCAGTTAATGGCAGGGCGTTGGGGAGAGTTACAGAATTAAAATATCTCGGGGTGCATGTTCATAGCTTCTTGAAAGTGGAGTCACAGGTGGACAGAGTGGTGAAGAAGGCATTCAGCATGCTTGGTTTCATCAGTCAGGATACAGGAGTTGGGACGTCTTGTTAAAGTTGTACAAGACATTGGTGAGGCCACATTTGGAATACTATGCGCAATTCTGGTAACCCTATTATCGAAAGGACATTAAACTAGAAAGAATGCAGAAAAGGTTTACTAGGATGCTACTGGGAATTGATCCATTGAAGTATAAGGAGAGGCTAATAGACTGGGACTTTTTTCCTTGGAGCGTAGGAGGCTGAGGGGTGACCTTAAAGAGGTCTATAAAATAATGAGGGGCTTAGATCAGCTGGATAGTCAATACCTTTTCCCAAGGGTAGGGGAGTGTAAGACCAGAGGGCATAGGTTTAAGGTGAGAGGGGAGAGATACAAAAGTGTCCAGAGGGGCAATTGTTTCACACAGAGGGTGGTGAGTGTCTGGAACAAGCTGCCAGAGGTAGTAGTAGAGGCGGGTACAATTTTATCTTTTAAAAAGCATTTGGCTAGTTACATGGGTACGATGGGTACAGAGGGATATGGGCCAAATGCGGGCAATTGGGATTAGCTTAGGGTTTTTTTTTAAAAGGGTGGCATGGACAAGTTGAGCCTGTTTCCATGCTGTAAACCTCTATGACTCTATGAGTGGGTCTCGTCAGATTGTGGGAGGTGTAGTATGGGGATCAGTGGGAAGTGATTGGAGGACTCGGTTGTGCTATTCAGGTATTAGCCCAGGGGGTGAGCTGTCTAACATTACCTGAGTAACTATCCAGGTAAACTTTGTGGATCTGTCCCAAGTATCTGACTCTAACTGCAGCAGGGGAGTTCCCCAATAGTAGTTAATATCTCTGGGACAATTCCCAGGTAGATCAGTGCGTCAGGACATCCACAGGGTCCCGATGCTCATCTTCGGATGTGTGTCTGGTCTCTGGGGATCCAGAGACCAGAAGATTTGTCCCATTAACTCCAGTCTCCTGTTATTTACTCTGTTGTTCAATCTGTTTATTTCCTGTTTCATCTTTAATCTGTTTCAGGCTGGAGTGGAATCAGTTCAGTCCAAATGGGAAGAGACAGCTGGAGTCGCTGCGGGGATCCAGACGGGGACTGAGAGTGACAGTGTGAACATTTCAATCTATAAACATTGCTGCTCCACCGGTTACAGTGAAATCCTGAATTGTGAAGATCTTCGACAGCTCCTTCCAAACCCTTCATTCCTGCCCCTCTCCCTCCCTATTCCATCAGCCCCTCCAGCCTGGCACTGATTTCCCTGCTTACCTGGTTTCCCAGCTGGAAAACTGTTGTAGTTTTAGTCTCCACATTGAAGGAAAGATTGCTGCGAACCATTGTTTAAGCAGCAATGTGTTGTCAGTGTTCTCAGCAACAGGGTCTTCAACCTCCTTTCAAAATGGAGCAGCAGAGATCATTCTCCAGAGAGAGAACAGTGTGTGTGTGATTCTAACAGTACCCAGCAGAGGGCAGATTGGTCAATCTTGTCAGAGTTTGCTCTCTGTCTCTGTGAATGAATTAAAGGCTCCACCAGCCTCTCCTCAAAACCTCTTTCACTATCTGGTGATTAAAGTGACACAATGCCACCATCTGCTGGCGGATCACAGCTACTGCAGGCGCTGCTCTCTGTGAGCCTCAGACAAGTTCAGTAAGTCCCATGTCTGCATCTGGGAACCGGTTACTGCAGCGTGAATATTGAACAATATTGACAGGGATTGGAGTTTGCAGCAGGAACCCCGGCTGGCGAATTAACCCTTTTATCACCAGACACTGTCCATGAACTCTGTTCCCCCATTCCCTATGGGAGACATTGTCTGGAGATTGTAGTTGGGGATGATCTCAGACTGTAATGTGTACATTTGGTACAGTTATCAGACACTAATTCCATTCAGAATGGGAGTGGGTAAACTCTGCTGCACTCTGTAATTCCTGTTTCCAAGATAACACATCTGCACCTATTTCCAGACACACAGGCCCAAACTGACACCCACACACTCACAAACACACACACACTCACAGGCACAGAGAAACACACTCTCACAAACACACACACCCAGACACTTGCACATTCTTACCCATGTACTGACACACAGAGAGACTTACAGAGAGAGAAACACAGAATCTCTCTTAAATACACACGACACGCAGCCATCCACGCACAGAAACACACATCACAAACTACAAGCAACAAACTCATGCACGACAGCGGTTAATGACTTCTCAGCACCCCATAACCAAATTAAATTTAAGTTGGACAAAAGTGATAGCATTTCCTCTGAAACCGACATCCCTAGAACGAAAGCAACAAAGGAACACTGGCGCAGCATTGCACAGGATCGGAGCTTTGGAAATGCGACCCCTCTTTCCTTGTTCCTTATCTCTCACTGAGCAGATGCAGAGCGATAGCATAGAAAGCTAGAATTCACAATTTCACTCTGTTCCTGCACACTCACCTCAGCTTTATTTAATTTCTGAATGTATGATTTATTTTGGATTATCCCAAAGATCTCAGGACAGATGCATGATGTCAGATATTACCATTATTTATCAAACTGTTTATTTTACCATGACAGATATTACCTGGTGTTTGTCAGATTGTTGCTTTTCATTCATCTACAGTTACAGATGCCGGCGCTGAAAAGTGGGTAGATATTCTATACCATTAAAAGCTTCACATTGAATCGGGGAAATTCTTCAATGACTATGAATTAATCACTTTCAAATTAGTATCATTTCGTCAGAACAAACTATTCATATCATCTATTATGTCAATTTAAACTAACTTTATTGTGTTGTCTGATCTGTGCTAGTTTTACTGAGAATACTGCTCAGTATGTGACATGATCTGTGTTATTGAGTCTTGGAAGAGAAAGGGTTAATGCTGCTGCTCTGTAATTGTAATGGATATTCCTAATTTTATCATCTGTATAACTGTAGTCATTTACGATTAAATACTTATTGGTTAATTAGTTAAATGCTAATTGGAATGCTGAAACTAATACGTACACAAGCGAATAAAGAGGAAAGGAGAGAGTGCAAAATGTAGTGTTACAGTGATAGCTCGGGTGTAGCAATGCACGAGGGTGTACTAATGCAAGATAGGTCAATTCAAAAGTCTGACGGCAGCTGGGAAGAAGCTGTTCTTGAGTCGGTTGGAACGTGACCTCAGACGTAGAGCAGGAGCCATAAAAAAAAATGAGACAACCAGAAAGAATGCTTTCTATGGTGCATTTGTAAAAGTTGCTGAGAGTCGTAGTGGGCATGCCAAATTTCCTTTGTCTGTGATCGCCTTGGACAAATATTAAATTGGAGAGATGATAATGTTTGAATTGTGATATCTAATGGTGTAAAGTATCTGGGAGCTGAGTGGATTTGATAAAGGCTGGAATACAGACTGGGGGAATGAGCGGGAAGATGTGCTGAATGAATGGTTCTTGTTGTAGGAGAGGGACGGATGGTGAGATGGAAAGAGGGAGTGTGAGATGGATAGAGGAGGGTGAGATGGATAGAGGAGGGTGAGATGGATGCAGGGAGGGTGAGATGGATGCAGGGAGGGTGAGATGGATGCAGGGAGGGTGAGATGGATAGAGGGAGGGTGAGATGGATAGAGGGAGTGTGAGATGGATAGAGGGAGTGTGAGATGGATAGAGGGAGGGTGAGATGGATGCAGGGAGGGTGAGATGGATGCAGGGAGGGTGAGGTGGATGCAGGGAGGGTGAGGTGGATGCAGGGTGGGTGAGATGGATGCAGGGAGGGTGAGATGGATGCAGGGAGGGTGAGATGGATGCAGGGAGGGTGAGATGGATGGATGGAGAATTTGAGAAGCTGCAGTTTATATTTGAAGAGGTTCCCAGTGCCCTCTTTTTAGGTCAAACCAAAACAAGTAAACAAACTCAGATTAAATCAGGACAAAGTAAAAGGGGCAGCTCCCCAAAAAGGAGGGGGAACAGCCCGAACAGAAATCAAAGTACAAAGGAAACTTAAAAACATCAAATTAAAATGTGATTATTGGGGTCAATAATGCACCCCAACCCCTGCGGTGCCCAGCGGGCGCGGAAGGCGTCAACCTCGCCCGTGGACACCGCATGCTCCCTCTCCAGGGACACCTGGCCGCGAACGTAGCCGCGGTAGAGGGGAAGACAGTCAGGATGGACGGCCCCCTCGATCGCCCGCAGCCTGGACCGGTAAATGGCGCGTTTCGCCAGGCCCAGGAGCAGGTTCACGAGGAGGTCGCCATCCCGACCCTCCCCTCTCCGCACCGGGTGTCCGTAGATCAGGAGCGTGGGACTGAAGTGCAGACAAAACATCAACAAAAGGTTCTTCAGGAAAACATAAAGGGAGTGCAGCCTAAGACACACAACAAAGACATGGTCCACGGACTCCACAAGGCCGCAGAAAGGGCAGTCTTCGGAGCCCGTGAACCAGTGAATCCTACGGTTGTGCGGAACTGCTGCATGCATCACCCTCCACCCCAGGTCCCCGACGTAATTGGGGGAGATCCCTCCGTAGAGGGACCTCCAGCGGGGACCTCCGCCGCCCGGCGGCAACAAGGCCCGCCAAGGTGTATCCGGGCGACAGGCGAGGAGGCGGTAGTGGAGGGTGTGCAGCAGCAGCCCGCACAGGAAACGCCTCCGCGCGGTAGAAAAAGGCACGGAAAAAGGCACGGAGGGCATTTCCGCGAGGCGGCTCAGGCTGTGGGGCACCTCACCCAGGGGAGGGGGCTGAGGCTTTGGGCCAATGTGGAATTCCGCCCGAACAGGGGAACGCTCGGGCGGGATCCCACCGCACGCCTGCGCCGTCTCAAGTTTGCGTGCAGTTTCGGGGCCGAGCACGACCGTCCTAAGGTCTAGGATGGCTTTGGCCGCGCGCCAGACGGACGTCCCCGCGCGCTCAGCCAGCACGCGGGGACTCATCCAGCCCGCTCCTCCGCCATCGAGCACGTCCCCGATTCTGGTCACCCCGGCGTCCACAGCCCTCCTCTCCGCCAGCCACCTGAAGTTATACGGCTGGGGAAAGCAGTATTAGAATGACTATGCAACTATTAAGACGTTAAGTAAACTGTTCCTTGTTTTAATTATACTGACCGAAATGGTTGTCTTTTTATTGTTTATAATTAGATGCGAACATAATAGTTGGGCCTGGGACACTACCCTGAGGAACTCCTGCAGTGATGTCTTGGAGCTGAGATGACTGAGCCCCATAACCACAACCATCTTCCCATGTGTCAGGTATGACTCCAACCAGTACAGAGTCCCTTGAAGAAGCACTGTCTGTGATCTTTCCCCATCATTCTGTCACTCTCATCAGAAATTAGTTTACAACAAGATTCTGAACTTTTACTTCAATCCTAAACCCCAAATCTATCCAATACAGCACGGCGATAGTGCCACACAGCACTCACTGTGAAGGTGGGACTTTATCTACACAAGGAGTGTGCAATGGTCACTCCGACCACTGCTGTCATGGAGAGATGTATTTGTGGCAGGCAGGTTGGTGAGGAAGGGGTCTTGTATGTTTTCCCTCTTGTTGTTCCCTTCACTTGCCACAGACACTCTGTGACCTTTAGCGCTCGGCCAGCTCAATATGTGCATGTGTGTGTGAGAGAGAAAGAGGAGGCTGTGTGTGTATGAGAGAGAAAGAGGAGGCTGTGTGTGTGTGAGAGAGCTGGTATGTTTGCGTGTGTGAGAGAGAGGTGAGGGACTGGAGTCAGTGTGTGTGAAATAGAGAAATTGTCAGAGTGTGTGTGTCTGTGAGATAGAGTGGAGTCAGTGTGAATGTCTGTGTGTGAGAGAGAGACAAGAGTTGCAATGTGTGTGTGAGTGAGAGTGTGAATGTGTGAGAGATAGAGGAGAGCTGCTATCTTTATGTGTGTGTGTGTGAGAGAGGAGTGAGATTGGGATCAGTTTGTGAGCATACATGTGTGAGAGAAACACTGTGTGTGTGTGTGATAGAGAGGTGAGCGCATGTATGTGTCAGAATGAGGGATGTGAGTGAGAGGGATTCAGTGTGTATGGCTGTGTGTGTGTGTGTGTGTGTGTGTGTGTGTGTGTGTGGAATAAAGAAAGAGGTGTGTCTGTGTGAGAGAGAGATGACAGAGTGAGTGTGGGGGGCCAGTCCGTGCTGCGCGCCGGGTTGGGTAGGGACACTGGGGATCAGCTTGTTAGTGTGTGTCTGTTTGTGTGTGAGCAAGGAGGAGAGTCTTTCTTTATATCACACACACACCCCTATACACAGAATCTCTCCCCCTCTCTCACTCACACCCATCATTCTGACTCACACATGGAAGCACTCAAGTCTCTATCACACTCACACACACACTGTTTCTCTCACACATGTACGCTCACACACTGATTCCAATCTCTCTCTCCTCTCTCACACACAAACACACTGAGATATCAGCTCTACTCTGTCTCTCACACACACACACACACTCTCCTTTCACACTCTCCCTCACACACATTGCAACTCTTGTTTCTCTCACACACACATTCACCGTTTGTGTGTGTGTGTGTGTGAAAGAGGAGGGTGTGGCGTGTGAGGGATAGTATGGAGCGCTGTGTTTGTGTGTGAGAGAGAGGAGTCTGTGTGTGAGCCTGTATGTGTGAGCGAAACTAGATGTGTCTGTGTGTTTGTGTGAGAGAGAGAGGAATGTGTGTCTGTGGGATAACGTTTCAATGTTTGTTGTGTGTGTGTAAATGTAAGACAGAGAGACAAGTTAGTGTGTGTGTGTAAGAAAGATGTATATGTCTGCGTGACAGAGATAGACAGGTGTGTGTATATCTATGTGTGTGTGAGAGAGAGGAGTGATTGAGTGAGAGGAGGAGTGTGTTTGTGCATGTCTATGAGATAGTGTGTCTGTGTGTGAGACACAGGATAGGAATGTGTGGGTGTCTGTGTTGGAGGGATTACAGAGTGTGTGTGTTTGTGAGATAGAGTGAGTGTGAGAAAGAGGAGTGTGTGTGTGTGAGTGTGTGTGAGACAGAGAGAATAGTGTGGAGTGTATGTATGTGAGAGAGAGAGTGTGTCAATTTTTGGCATGTGTGTGTAAATGTAAGATAGGGAGGGAAGTGTGTGTGTCTGTGTCTGCGCATGCGTGCATATTTGTTTTAGAGAGAAAGAGGAGGGTGTGTGTGTGTGAGAGAGCTGGTTTGCGTCTGAGAGAGATTTGAGGGACTGGAGTCAGTGTGAGAGAGAGTGTGTGTCTGAGAGAGAGAGTGTGTGAATGAGAGAGAGTGAGAGAGTGTGAGTTTGTCTGAGAGATTGTGTGGGAGAGAGACAGTGTGTGTGCATCAGTGTGTGCGTGAGAATGTGTGCATGAGAGAGAGTGTGTGAGAGAGAGAGCGTGTGTGAGAGAGAGCGTGTGTGAGAGAGAGCGTGTGTGAGAGAGAGAGCGTGTGTGAGAGAGAGAGCGTGTGAGAGAGAGAGCGTGTGTGAGAGAGAGATCGTGTGTGAGGGAAAGCCTGTGTGTGAGAGAGAGCGTGTGTGAGAGAGAGCGTGTGTGAGAGAGAGCGTGTGTGAGAGAGAGAGCGTGTGTGAGAGAGAGAGCGTGTGAGAGAGAGAGTGTGTGCGAGAGAGAGAGTGTGAGAGAGAGAGTGTGTGAGAGAGAGAGCGTGTGAGAGAGAGAGATCGTGTGTGAGGGAAAGCCTGTGTGAGAGAGAGAGCGTGTGTGAGAGAGAATGTGTGTGAGGGAGAGCATGTGTGAGAGAGAGCGTGTGTGTGTGTGAGAGAGATCTGTGTGCATATGACGGAGTGTGTGTGTGCATGTCTGACAATGTGTCCGTGTGAGATAGAGTGTGATAGAGAGTGTGTGCGTGTGAGAGAGAGAGAGTGTGAGAGTGTGAGTTTGAAATAATGTGTGGGAGAGAGTGTGTGTGCGTGTGACAGTGTGGGCGTGAGATAGTGTGTGCATGAGTGTGTTTGTGAGTGTGTGTGTGAGAGTGTGTGCCTGAGAGAGTGTGTGTGTGAGAGTTTGTGTGTGTGTGAGAGAGTGTGTGCGCCTGAGAGAGTGTGTGTGCTTGTGAGAGAGAGTGTGTGTGTGAGAGATAGAGTGTATGAGAGTGTGAGTTTGTTTGAAAGAATGTGTGGGAGAGAGTGTGTCTGTGCGTGTGACAGTGTGGGTGTGAGAGAGTGTGTGCCTGAGAGAGAGTGTGTGTGAGTGTGTGTGAGAGAGTGTGCCTGAGAGTGTGTGTGTATGTGAGAATGTGTGTGTGTGAGTGTGTGTGTGTGAGGGAGAGTGTGTGTGAGTTAAAAAATGTTTGTGAGGGAGAGCGTGTGTGAGGGTGAGCGTGTGTGAGAGAGAGAACGTGTGTGTGAGAGAGATGTGTGTGCATGTCTGACAGTGTGTCCATTTGCAAGAGAGTGTGTGCTTGTGTCAGAGTGTGTGCGTGAGTGTGTACATGAGAGCATGTGTGCGAGAGAGTGTGTGCGAGAGAGAGTGTTTGTGCGTGTGAGAGAGAGTGTGTGCAAGAGAGAGTGTTTGTGCGTGTGAGAGAGAGTGTGTGCGAGACAGAGTGTGTGCGAGAGAGAGAGTGTGTGCGAGAGAGAGTGTGTGCGAGAGAGTGTTTGTGCGTGTGAGAGAGAGTGTGTGCAAGAGAGAGTGTTTGTGCGTGTGAGAGAGTGTGTGCGAGAGAGAGTGTGTGCGAGAGAGAGAATGTGTGCGAGAGAGAGTGTTTGTGCGTGTGAGAGAGAGTGTGTGCGTGTGAAAGAGAGTGTGCATTTGAGAGAGAGAGAGTCTGTGAGAGTGTGAGTTTTGTCTGAAAGAGTGTGTGGTAGAGCGTGTGTGGTTGTGCATGTGACAGTGTGGGCGTAAGAGAGTGTGTGTGTGTGTGAGAGTGTGTGTGTGAGAGAATGTGTGTGAGAGAATGTGTGTGTGAGGGAGAATGTGTGTGATAGAGTGTGTGTGTGTGTGAGTGAGTGTGTGTGAGGGAGTGTGTGTGAGGGAGTGTGTGTGAGGGAGTGTGTGTGTGAGGGAGTGTGTGTGTGAGGGAGAGTGCGTGTGAGGGAGAGTGTGTGTGAGGGAGAGTGTGTGTGTGAGTGTGTGTGTGAGAGAGCGTGCGTGTGTGTGTGAGTGTGTGTGAGAGAGATGGGTGTGCTTGTGACAGGGTGAGTGCATGTCTGAGTGTGTCCATGTGTGCGTGAGAGTGTGCGCGTGAGAGAGTGTGCGCGTGAGAGTGTGTGTGTGAGAGAGAGCACGTGTGCGAGTGCATGAGCGTGTGTGGGCGTGAGTGTGTGTGTGAGAGAATGTGTGAGAGTGTGTGGGAGAGCGCGTGTGTGTGTGTGTGAGAGAGTTTGTGTGTGAGGGAGAGTGTGTGTTAGAAAGAGGAATGTGTGTGTGTGTATGTAAGAGAGAGAAGTATGTTTGCGTGTGTATCTCTTTGTGTAAATGTAAGAGTGTGTTTGTGTGTGTTTCCATGTGAGGAAGTTGGAGGTGTTTGTGAGTGAGTGATAATGTTTTGGATAACTCTCACTCTGAGGGTTCACATCCACCCTCATTGCCACACACCAACACACACTCACACCCGCTGATATTGGGAGTGAGACGGACAGACACACACTCTTCCCCGAATGGTCATCATTATTTATTACTCATGTTTTAACATTATCAATTTATTGCTTCAAAATTGTTTGTTCATTGCCCAGCAGGATGTTTCTGTTTATATCTGAGCTTTATTTTTGAACTCATGTTTAATGTTGTGCCAATCTTTTTCTTTCCAATATCTGTTCATCGGCCCGTTGAGTGAGAAAATAACTGAACCTGGCTCTACACAAGAAGGTTGGAGCAGCCGGTAACCACTGGACCAGAGGAGGAGATTGCAGGTCTCTCACCTTCCTTTCTCCGACGGGCTGGAACAGAGATAATGAAGACACAGAAACATACGCTGACCATCCTCCAGAGGAGCTGCTAGATCTTGGCTGGCTCTTTGCTGACAGAGTTTATGAGAAGGAAGTTGTTGCAGAAACAAGTGATCCGCTGGAAGAGGAGCTCCTGGTTCTTTGTCTCCACTGTCAACGCAGACGCAATCTCTCTGGTCTTGAGGAGTTTGCTCCAATTGCTGAAGGAGTCATGGGAAAGATCAGCGGCCAGATGGCAGCAGTGGCCAGAAGCTGCTGTCCCGCTCCACCAAGGTGTTTGTGCCCCAGGAAAAGGACAAGTGAAGGCAAATGTCCACAACTGGCGGCAAGAGAGCAAGAGCACTGTTGGAGATTGAAGACTCGGGGGACAGTGACCCCCGGGGGGTGGTGGAGGGGGTGGAGGGGAGAGGAGCTGGACACAAACTACAAAATACAGGAGGGAGGGGAGTTACATTCGTATTATCTGTGATTTTCATTTACAATTAGTTTGATTCTGTTGTCTGGTCTGCGCTAGTTTTAAGTTAAATCTGTTGCACATGTGACGTGTTTTATATGCTATTGAGTCTTGTAAATAAAAGGTTAATCCTGCTGCTCAGTAATTGGTGCAAACATTCCTCATTTTACAACCTGTATAACTGTATTTATTCACAATTAAGTGCTATTAAAGTCAGTTAATAGTCGGATACATGTGTGTTTTCTCGTGAAGTTATATTAAATCAGTCTATGTTTCAACAATTGCCGACCTAAATTCTCAATGGAATTTCACAATTCACTCCCTTTCATTTGAGTTGTTAGATTCACTCAACCTGTGATGTGAGACATGCAACTCCGCCTGGGAGTTCACTCCCTCCCGCTGCAGCTTGACAGACATGTCCATCGTTATGGTGGGGAATGCGGAATAGTCTGTATTTTGTCGAGTGTGAGCCGAGGTACATGACACCAGACGGCACTTTCATGGTCACCTTACACAACGTAGGTTCCGGAATAATGACCATGAAATCGCCGTCTCGTGTCAAAAGCAAACTATTTGGTCCAATACAAACCTCACTCCTCAACCTCTCTATCCCCCTCCCCAGCAACTACCTGAAGCTAAATTAATGTCACAACATTACTGCCATCTTTTACCCAAAACTTAGCTTCAGACCGTGTCCCTCTATATTTAACCAGCCCGTCTCTGACATCTCCTCCAGTCACACAACCCTGTGAGATGTCTGCACCGCTCGAATTGTGGCATCAGGAGCGTTCCACATGCAACATGACTTGCAGCGATAAACTCTCATCTCCAACATTTCAATTGAAATTTCAAAGCTCAATGGCTTTGAAGCCGAATGGTCCAGATTGCCATGGCCTTCAATGTGAACAGGTTGTTAGTGATGTCACTACAGAGGTTGCCTAGGAAACAATGACTGAACACAGGGGGTGAATGTGAGAAGCTGAAGTTTCCACTTGAAGACATTCCCAGTGTCTCTGAGCAGCTGAACTGGGGAAGCCTTTGGGCAGAGACTGTGCTGCTGCTATTGCCCTTCCCGGCCACCAGGCGTCTCTGTAACGCTCCCGGGGGCTGCCTGTGCGCATGTGCGGGACGGGAATGCTCCCAGAGGTCAACGCGCGGGACGCCGCCGCATTGATGCCGTCTCCCCTGGCAACCGCAAGATGGTCGCCGCCGCCGCCTCCCTTCGCAAGGGAATATGGCCGCTGGCCGTCTCCCTTGGCAACGCAAAATGGCCGCCGGCGGGGGGGGGGTGTCATTGCGGCGCGTGCGCAGTGAGGTCTGTCTGCAGCCATTGTCCAGGTTGCCCCCAGTGGATGGGGTTGGGATTGTGCAGCAGATGGAGCAACAATCCCAGTTTCAATAGGGGGACAGAAGCTGCAATGCTGCCCCCTGTTGGTCACTTCTCCCAGTCTCAGCATTGCAGAGTGTTTAAACAAGAGTGCATTGTCACAGCAGCACCTTCACCTTCAGTTTCACTTTATTTATTAGTCTCAGAAGTAGGCTTACATTAACACTGCAATGAAGTTACTGTGAGAATCCCCTAGTCGCCCACACTCCGGCGCCTGTTCGGGTTACACTGAGGGAGAATTTAGCACGGCCAATGCACCCTAACCAGCACATCTTTCAGACTGTGGGAGGAAACCGGAGCACCCGGAGGAAACCCACGCAGACACGGGGAGGGGACAGCCCGGGGGAAAGCTCCATTCCAACTGTCCCTGGAGTGTCAGATTAACCTGGGTCACTCACGCACCCCCGGCTAAGACTCACCTCCCTCAGACAGTGAGACCCTCCTGTATCACTCACCTTACTGTAGTCAGATACCCTCAGACTCAGCACTGGGCCCTGGGCGTGTTCTTTAAATGCTGCGATCTATCGTGGAGGAAAGAGTTGGGAGGATTTTGATTTGATTTAATTTATTATTGTCGCGTGTATTGGGATACAGATTCACAACTACCCACCGGTGCGCATGTGCGGGAGGGGGATTCTCCCAGAGGGCCGCGCGCGGACCGCCGCCGCATTGAAGCCGCCTCCCCTGGCAACGCAAGATGGCCGCGAGCCGCCTCCCCTGGCAACGCAAGATGGCCACGGGCCGCCTCCCCGGCAACGCAAGATGGCCGCGAGCCGTCTCCCCTGGCAATGCAAGATGGCCGCGGGCCGTCTCCCCTGGCAACTCAAGATGGCCGCCGGCGGTGAGTGCTGGTGGCGCAGCCGCAAACCGGGAATGGAAGGTGGGCCCCCGGCGCAGAAAGAGGCCATTCAGCCCATCAGAGCGGCACCAGCTCGGGGAATGGAAACTAGCCGCCCATTGTAACCGCAGCTTCCAGTCAGGCAGCCCCCAGCCCCCTGTTTCCAGCCGGCAGCATTTCAGCTCCAGGTGCGGCTGCTAATGGAGTGAAGCCCAGGGCTTTGTGTCTGAAGCTCCAGTTTAGGCAGCGAATTGCAGACAGGCAGCAGCCTCTGAGTGAAAAGCTTCTTCCTAATGTCCCCTCTAATGCTGCCAGCAATCCCCTTCAATCTGTGGCAGCCCCCCCACTGCCCCCCGGGTAAGTCACCTCTCTCTGCTCGGGGGAAACTGCCCTTTCCTCTCCACCCTGTCTCCCACCCTCACCATTCTGGACACCTCAGTTCACTCACCCCTCAGCCTCCTGTGTTCCCAGCAACACAACCCTGGCCAATCCAATCTTTCCCCATCGCCGCCATTCCCCAGCCCCGGGGCAACACTTTTATAAATCCAAATGGTTCTCCAATCCCATTAAACTGTCCATTTAACATTGCCCCATCGCCAACTGTGAGCAACCAACACAGACACAAACCAGAGGCACAGACGCTGCAAATGTCGCAATCTTTATTTACAAAACAATGGAACATTTATTGACAGGTTCAGGTCAATCTCAGTGATGGGCGGTGACCAGGTCCACATTAAAACAATGGCTCAGTCCAAGGTTAAACATCATTGGAACAAAGTTGAAGTTTATCCGGAAATTGGACATTACCGGTGACTCCCAATATGATGGAGAGATCCAAATTCACACCACACCCTGATGTGGAAAAGGGGACACCAGGCCGAGCTACAGAGTTGGATGTAAAGAATAGCGGCGTGTGTTTGATTCTGGTGATGCACACACTCCGAGCCGGTATTGAATAATTCTGAGACAGAGAGACAGCAGATTGAGACCATATGACACATTGGGCCTTTCAATCTCCCAGAACAATCCCCCCTCTCTCTCTAATACAATCTCCCTGTGTGTGTGAATAGAGGGATCTTAGAGTGAGTGTCCACTGATTCCTGAGGGTAGCAGGACAGCTCCATAAGGTGGTTTCGACCGGCAGATGGAATACTTTCCTTTACAGGCCGATGTATAGAATACCAGAGCAGGGCAGGTTCTGCTTGAGCTATATCAAACACTATTTAGACCACAGTTAGGATCGAGTGTACAGCTGTGGTCACCACTGGTGAGGGTCCAGAGAGAATTATCCCTGTGTCTGAGTGGGTTTTCACCGGGTGCTCCAGTTTCCTCCCACAGTCCAAAGATGTGCAGGTTAGGTTGACTCGCCATGGTAAATTGCCCCTTAGTGTCAGGGGGATTAGCAGGGTAAATATGTGGGGTTACAGGAATAGGGCCTGGGTGGGATTGTTGTCGGTGCAGGCACAATGGGCCGAATGGCCTCCTTCAGCACTGTAGGGTTTCTAAATTTACAGAGGAAGTTATCAATTGTGGCACAGATTTGAAAAGCAGAGAAGTCATTTCAGGGAAGTTATTTCCATTTCTTCAGTTTTATCAACATTAACTTTGTAACCTGAGTAATCGCCAAACTTTATAATATTCTCTTTTCAGAAAGAGTATGGATGTTGTAGGATCTGATAAATATAGCAGGATGTCATCAGAATATGTCAATTTGTGCTCTTCTTCTCCAGCGAGAACACCTTTTATGTCCTGACTGTCTCTCACCATTTGTGCTCAGGATTCTATGCACATAGTGAACAGAAGGGGGGACAGAGGACAATCCTGTCTTGTCCTCCTCTTGAGTCCAAAGACTTCAGAAATATGACCATTCGCTCTGACAGAGGCCTGTGGATTTGAATAAAGGATCTGGACCCATCTTACAAAGTTGGGTCCAAACCCCAGGCCGTCTGAAGTCTGAAATAGGAACACCCATTATTCCTGGTCAAAGGCCTTTTCAGCGTCGGAAGATAAGACCATGGCCTCAACTCCACGACCTTGGGCATGAGTAATGATGTAAAGGAGCCTGTGGAGATTGTCCCCAGAGTAATGCCCTGTTCTACTAGTTTGGTCTGGGTTTATGATCTCAGTTATTATCCTATAGATAATATAGATATTATTATCTATATAGATAACATAGTACAGATATTAGATATTGAAAATTGAGTACAGCAACACAAAAAGCAGCACTCAGCAGCTTTTGATGGACTTCCTCACAATGGCCTTTGAGTTGTTCTGAAAGCAAACTATCAAGAGCTCTACGCGCCGTTGTGAGGGAGGCCATCAAAAGCTGACGAGTGCTGCTTTTTGTGTGGCTGTACTCAATTTTAAATTTAATTCAATCCATTTTAATTTATTTTTCTTCCTTTTGGAACAGCGAATGAGATGATGCAACCTCTGAAACACACCATCACTCAGCCCAGTAATGTCAGGGGTGAGGGACCTCTTGCTGCATTGAGTTGTTGATGGTGTTGAGATTGTTGAAGGGTCCAGTGCCTGGAGCTGGGAGCGGACACAAACTCCCCGTCCATTCAAACTGGCCACTGCAGCCGCTTGGGGACATCATTGCAGGCCGCCGTGTGATTGGCTGCTGGCTGCTTTGTGATGTCACCTGGAGACAGGTTATCACCCCTGGTTACGGCCAATCAGTTTGGGGTCACTCTGGGAGGTTGGGTTTCAGAGCTGGTCTGATGCCAGCTACAGAGGATGCTGCCATGTAAGGCATGGCACACATCAGTTAGAATATGGATCTTATTCAGTATGGACATTGCACAGAGAAGGGATTGTGACTGTCGGTGACAGCAGCCCGAGCGAAGCAGCAGATTCTGGAGAAATCTGAGCACAACCACTGCTGGTTTGAGGTTAGTTATTGGTTTGAGTAAAAACAATTAAACTCATCCTGACTACAGCCAGGGAAGAGATCCAGACACGACACATCAGGAAAAACATTAAACTGCTTTTCTGACCACAGTCTCTGAAGCCTCAGGACACCACAAGAAGAATCCGTCCATTCTAGTGACAAACCAAGGAGCAGACGAATCTCTCCCTGAACCTCAACCCACACAGGAACTGACTGTTCATCGATTGAAGAAACGACCAGAAACCAACTTCATCCTTTCAAGGGGATCCCAACAAACACCTTCTACCCCGGCTGTCAAAACCCCTTCACTGATCCTCCACTAAAGGAGATCTCTCATCAGGACTGCAACTTCAATCATCAGATTACATCAGAGAAGTGGTGTATGAACATTTCCTTTTTTACTCCTGTAACCTTTCTAGAGTGAGTTAGTGAGTGAATGTGAGACTCTGAAGTAGCATCAGTTTCTTGGTTATTTAGCTTTTTGTTTCATTTTTAAATTGTTTATGATACAAAAATGGAAATAAATGAATATAATCTGAGCCATTTTATGCTGCAGGGTGACATAGATTGGGACCGGAATATTGAAGGGTACAAGATGTTTGGGAATGACAGGAAGTGAGGAAAAGGTGGAGGAGGACTAGCTCTATTAATTAATGATGGTGTTAACACAATAGAGAAGGATGGACTAAGCTCAGGAAACCTGGATGGAGAAACGGTTCAGGAAGAAATTTATGAGAAACGATAAAGGGAAGAAGTCTCTTGCGGGATTGACAGGCCCCTAAACAGTAACCACACAGTAGGAACAAGGTATAAAGGAGTTTGTCAGAAAGAGATGGCAATTATCATTCGGGATTTTAATCTCGATAAAGACAAAAATCAGAGCGACAAAGGTAGCCTAGGTGAGGAATTGATAACTATTTTCAGGATAGTCTATTAGAAAAACATGTTTTGCCACCTACGAGAGAGCAGCCTATACTAGACCTGGGAAAGTACACAAATAAGGATTAATTAATGACCTGATAGTGGAGGCACCCTGAGATAACAGCCATCATAATGTGATGGAATTTAGCATTCATTTTGAGGGAGGATCTGAGTCTAATATTCTAACCTGAAATAAGTTTAATATTTCACAATCCACAGACTAGATATATTCAAACAAAAATGATAAATTCCCGGGGAGGGCCCACCCTCTGTGGTTAGAACAGATAAAGACAGTATCAAAGTTAAAGATAAAACATATTTGAGTGACAGATCAGAAGATTTGGCAGATTATCAAAAATAGTAAAGAATGACTGAAAGATGAACAAGGAGGGGAAGTTTAGAGTTCAGTAGAAAGCTCGCCACAAATCTGAAGACAGATGTTGAGAGTTTCCACAGATATTTTTAAACAGAAATGACTTAAAGTGAGTGTTTGTCCACAGAAAGTGAGCCTGTAGAATTAATAATGGGAAATAAGGATATGACATGTGAATTGAACAGATACTTTGAGTTGGTCTTTACAATCGAAGAAACAAGTAACACCCACCCTGCCCTATGATGTTGAGAGACCTTGTTTTAGTTATGTCAAAGTCCTCCAATGATTGGATATGATGCTTAAGGTGGAGGGTGGTTGTTTTCCATGTGTTTCCATGTTTTCCATGCAGTTCTTACCATGTTCATATGTTCACTCCAATGCCTGCATAATGTTTAAAATTGTGTACATATGTTGTTACTGAGAGTTTTTGAAATTAAAGGGGAGGAGTGTTATATATGTGGTTTGGAGTGTTATGCCCCTTTAAGAGACCGGGATAGGTGACCCAGGGAACAAGCTGGGGAAGCAGTATTAGAATGACTATGCAACTATTAAGACGTTAAGTAAACTGTTCCTTGTTTTAATTATACTGACCTAAATGGTTGTCTTTTTATTGTTTATAATTAGATGCAAACATAATAGTTGGGCCTGGGACACTACCCTGAGGAACTCCTGCAGTGATGTCTTGGAGCTGAGATGACTGAGCCCCATAACCACAACCATCTATCCATGTGTCAGGTTTGACTCCAACCAGTACAGAGTCCCTTTAAGAAGCACTGTCTGTGATCTTTCCCCATCATTCTGTAACTCTCATCAGAAATTAGTTTACAACAAGATTCTGAACTTTTACTTCAATCCTAGAACCCAAATCTATCCAATACAGCACGGTGATAGTGCCACACAGCACTCACTGTGAAGGTGGGACTTTATCTACACAAGGAGTGTGCAATGGTCACTCCTACCACTGCTGTCATGGAGAGATGTATTTGTGGCAGGCACGTTGGTGAGGAAGAGGTCTTGTATGTTTTCCCTCTTGTTGTTCCCTTCACTTGCCACAGACACTCTGTGTCCTTTAGCGCTCGGTCAGCTCAATCTGTGTGTGTGTGTGAGAGAGAGAAAGAGGAGGCTGTGTGTGTGTGTGAGAGAGAAAGAGGAGGCTGTGTGTGTGTGAGAGAGAGAAAGAGGAGGCTGTGTGTGTGTGTGAGAGAAAGAGGAGGCTGTGTGTGTGAGAGAGAGAAAGAGGAGGCTGTGTGTGTGTGTGAGAGAGAGAAAGAGGAGGCTGTGTGTGTGTGTGAGAGAAAGAGGAGGCTGTGTGTGTGTGTGAGAGAGAGAAAGAGGAGGCTGTTTGTGTGTGAGAGAGAAAGAGGAGGCTGTGTGTGTGTGAGAGAGAGAAAGAGGAGGCTGTATGTGTGTGTGAGAGAGAGAACGAGGAGGCTGTGTGTGTGTGAGAGAGAGAAAGAGGAGGTTGTGTGTGTGTGTGAGAGAAAGAGGAGGCTGTGTGTGTGTGAGAGAAAGAGGAGGCTGTGTGTGTGTGAGAGAAAGAGGAGGCTGTGTGTGTGTGTGTGAGAGAGAAAGAGGAGGCTGTGTGTGTGTGTGAGAGAGAGAAAGAGGAGGCTGTGTGTGTGTGAGAGAGAGAAAGAGGAGGCTGTGTGTGTGTGTGAGAGAAAGAGGAGGCTGTGTGTGTGTGAGAGAGAAAGAGGAGGCTGTGTGTGTGAGAGAGAGAAAGAGGAGGATGTGTGTGTGTGAGAGAGAGAGAGAAAGAAGAGGCTGTGTGTGTGAGAGAGAGAAAGAGGAGGCTGTGTGTGTGTGTGTGAGAGAGAGAAAGAGGAGGCTGTGTGTGTGAGAGAGAGAGAAAGAGGAGGCTGTGTGTGTGTGTGTGTGAGAGAAAGAGGAGGCTGTGTGTGTGTGAGAGAGAGAAAGAGGAGGCTGTGTGTGTGAGAGAGAGAAAGAGGAGGCTGTGTGTGTGAGAGAGAGAGAAAGGGGAGGCTGTGTGTGTGAGAGAGAGAGAAAGAGGAGGCTGTGTGTGTGAGAGAGAGAGAAAGAGGAGGCTGTGTGTGTGAGAGAGAGAAAGAGGAGGCTGTGTGTGTGTGAGAGAGAGAAAGAGGAGGCTGTGTGTGTGTGATAGAGAGAGAAAGAGGAGGCTGTGTGTGTGTGTGAGAGAGAAAGAGGAGGCTGTGTGTGTGAGAGAGAGAAAGAGGAGGCTGTGTGTGTGTGTGATAGAGAGAGAAAGAGGAGGCTGTGTGTGTGTGAGAGAGAGAAAGAGGAGGCTGTGTGTGTGTGTGAGAGAAAGAGGAGGCTGTGTGTGTGTGTGTGAGAGAGAAAGAGGAGGCTGTGTGTGTGTGAGAGAGAGAAAGAGGAGGCTGTGTGTGTGTGTGAGAGAAAGAGGAGGCTGTGTGTGTGTGTGTGTGAGAGAGAAAGAGGAGGCTGTGTGTGTGTGAGAGAGAAAGAGGAGGATGTGTGTGTGTGTGAGAGAGAGAGCTGGTATGTTTGTGTGTGTGAGAGAGAGGTGAGGGACTGGAGTCAGTGTGTGTGAATTGTCAGAGTGTGTGTGTGTCTGTGAGATAGAGTGGAGTCAGTGTGAATGTCTGTGTGTGAGAGAGAGACAAGAGTTGCAATGTGTGTGTGAGTGAGAGTGTGAATGTGTGAGAGATAGAGGAGAGCTGCTATCTTTATGTGTGTGTGTGTGAGAGAGGAGTGAGATTGGGATCAGTGTGTGAGCATACATGTGTGAGAGAAACACTGTGTGTGTGTGTGATAGAGAGGTGAGCGCATGTATGTGTCAGAATGAGGGATGTGAGTGAGAGGGATTCAGTGTGTATGGCTGTGTGTGTGGAATAAAGAAAGAGGTGTGTCTGTGTGAGAGAGAGATGACAGAGTGAGTGTGGGGGGGCCAGTCCGTGCTGCGCGCCGGGTTGGGTAGGGACACTGGGGATCAGCTTGTTAGTGTGTGTCTGTTTGTGTGTGAGCAAGGAGGAGAGTCTTTCTTTATATCACACACACACCCCTATACACAGAATCTCTCCCCCTCTCTCACTCACACCCATCATTCTGACTCACACATGGAAGCACTCAAGTCTCTATCACACACACACACACACTTTGTTTCTCTCACACATGTACGCTCACACACTGATTCCAATCTCTCTCCTCTCTCACACACAAACACACAGAGATATCAGCTCTACTCTGTCTCTCACACACACACGCACTCTCCTTTCACACTCTCCCTCACATACATTGCAACTCTTGTTTCTCTCTCACACACATTCACAGTTTGTGTGTGTGTGTGTGTGTGTTAAGAGGAGAGTGTGGCGTGTGAGGGATAGTGTGGAGCGCTGTGTTTGTGTGTGAGAGAGAGGAGTCTGTGTGTGAGCCTGTATGTGTGAGCGAAACAAGATGTGTCTGTGTGCGTGAGAGAGAGAGAGGAATGTGGGTCTGTGACATAACGTTTCAATGTTTGTTGTGTGTGTGTAAATGTAAGACAGAGAAACGAGTTAGTGTGTGTGTGTAAGAAAGATGTAAAACATGCTACCGTGCAAAGGGACCTGGGGGTCCTTGTGCATGAGACGCAAAAGCCCAGTCTGCAGGTACAACAGGTGATCAAGAAGGCAAATGGGATGTTGGCCTATATTGCGAAGGGGATAGAATATAAAAGCAGGGATGTCTTGATGCACCTGTACAGGGCATTGGTGAGGCCGCAGCTGGAATACTGTGTGCAGTATTGGTCCCCTTATATGAAGAAGGATATATTGGCATTGGAGGGAGTGCAGAGAAGGTTCACCAGGTTGATACCGGAGATGAGGGGTTTGGATTATGAGGAGAGGCTGAGGAGCTTGGGTTTGTACTCGTTGGAGTTTAGAAGGATGAGGGGGGATCTTATGGAGACTTATAAGATAATGCGGGGGCTGGATAGGGTGGAGGCGGAGAGATTCTTTCCACTTAGTAAGGAAGTTAAAACTAGAGGACACAGCCTCAAAATAAAGGGGGGTCGGTTTAAGACAGAGTTGAGGAGGAACTTCTTCTCCCAGAGGGTGGTGAATCTCTGGAATTCTCTGCCCACTGAGGTGGTGGAGGCGACCTCGCTGAATATGTTTAAAGCGCGGATGGATGGATTCCTGATCGGTAAGGGAATTAAGGGTTATGGGGATCAGGCGGGTAAGTGGTACTGATCCACGTCAGATCAGCCATGATCTTATTGAATGGCGGGGCAGGCTCGAGGGGCAAGATGGCCTACTCCTGCTCCTATTTCTTATGTTCTTATGTTCTTATGTCTGCGTGACAGAGATAGACAGGTGTGTATATATCTATGTGTGTGCGTGAGAGAGAGGAGTGAGTGAGTGAGAGGAGGAGTGTGTTTGTGCATGTCTATGAGATAGTGTGTCTGTGTGAGAGAGACACAGGATAGGAATGTGTGGGTGTCTGTGTTGGAGGGATTACAGAGTGTGTGTTTGTGAGATAGAGTGAGTGTGAGAAAGAGGAGTGTGTATGTGTGTGAGTGTGTGTGTGTGAGAGAGAGATAGTGTGGAGTGCGTGTATGTGAGAGAGAGTAATGTGTCAATTTTTGGCATGTGTGTGTAAATGTAAGATAGGGAGGGAAGTGTGTGTGTGTCTGTCTGTGTCTGCGTATACGTGCATATTTCTGTGAGAGAGAAAGAGGAGGATGTGTGTGTGTGAGAGAGAGCTAGTATATTTGCGTCTGAGAGAGAGAGATTTGAGGGACTCGAGTCAGTGTGAGAGAGAGTGTGTGTCTGAGAGAGAGTGTACGTGTGAGAGAGAGAGAATGTGAGAGAGTGTGTTTGTCTGAGAGATTGTGTGGAAGAGAGCGAGAGTGTGTGCGCATCAGTGTGCATGAGAGTGCGTGCGTGAGAGTGAGCGTGTGAGAGAGAGATCGTGTGTGAGGGAAAGCATGCGTGAGAGAGAGAGTGTGTGTGAGAGAGAGTGTGTGTGAGAGAGGCTGTGTGTGAGAGAGTGTGTGTGAGAGAGTGTGTGTGAGGGAGAGCGTGTGTGAGAGAGAGCGTGTGTGTGTGAGAGAGATCTGTGTGCATATGACGGAGTGTGTGTGTGCATGTCTGACAATGCGTCCGTGTGAGATAGAGTGTGATAGAGAGAGTGTGTGTGCGTGTGAGAGTGTGTGCATGTGAGAGAGAGTGCGTGTGAGGGAGAGAGTGTGTGCGTGTGTGAGAGAGAGAGAGTGTGCGTGTGAGAGAGAGTGTGTGAGTGTGAGTTTGTTTGAAAGAATGTGTGAGAGTGTGTGCGTGTGGCAGTGTGGGTGTGAGAGAGTATGTGCCTGAGAGAGTGTGTGTGTGTGTGAGTGTGTGTGTGTGAGAGAGTGTGTGTGTATGTGAGAGTGTGTGTGTATGTGAGAGTGTGTGTGCGAGAGAGTGTGTGCGTGTGAGAGTTTGTGTATGTGTGAGACTGTGTGTGTGTGTGTGTGTGTGTATGTGTGTAAGGGAGTGTGTGTGAGTTAAAAAATGTGTGTGAGGGTGAGCGTGTGTGAAGAACGTGTGTGTGAGAGGGATGTGTGTGCATGTCTGACAGTGTGTCCATTTGTGAGAGTGTGAGAGTGTGTGCGTGAGTGTGTACATGAGACAGTGTGTGCGAGAGAGTGTGTGCGAGAGAGTGTGTGCGAGAGAGAGTGTGTGCGAGAGAGTGTTTGTGCGTGAGAGAGAGTGTGTGCGTGTGAAAGAGAGTGTGCATTTGAGAGAGAGAGAGTCTGTGAGAGTATGAGTTTGTCTGAACGTGTGTGGGAGAGCGTGTGCGGGTGTGCATGTGACAGTGTGGGCGTAAGAGAGTGTGTGCCTGAGAGTGTGTGTGAGAGTGTGTGTGTGAGTGTGTGTGTGTGTAAGGGAGAGTGTGCGTGAGGGAGAGTGTGTGTGTGTGAGAGAGAGTGTGTGTGTGAGAGAGACTGTGTGTGAGAGAGTGTGTGAGGGAGAGTGTGTGTGAGGGAGAGTGTGTGTGATAGAGTGTGTGTGTGTGTGAGTGTGTGTGTGTGAGAGCGTGTGTGTGTGAGAGAGAGTGTGTGTGAGAGAGAGAGTGTGTGTGAGAGAGAGAGTGTGTGTGAGAGAGTGTGTGTGTGAGAGAGAGTGTGTGTGAGAGAGAGTGTGTGTGAGAGAGAGTGTGTGTGAGAGAGTGTGTGAGGGAGAGTGTGTGTGAGGGAGAGTGTGTGTGAGGGAGAATGTGTGTGATAGAGTGTGTGTGTGTGAGTGTGTGTGTGAGAGAGCGTGTGTGTGTGTGAGAGAGTGCGTGTGTGTGAGAGAGTGCGTGTGAGAGAGAGAGATCGGTGTGCTTGTGACAGGGTGTGTGCATGTCTGAGTGTGTCCATGTGTGCGTGAGAGAGTGTGTGCGTGGAGTGTGTGCGTGAGAGCATGTGTGCGTGAGAGCATGTGTGCGAGAGAGCATGTGTGTGCGAGAGAGCATGTGTGTGAGAGAGAGCACGTGTGTGAGTGCATGAGCGTGTGTGGGCGTGAGAGAGTGTGTGAGAGAGAATGTGTGAGAGTGTGTGGGAGAGCGTGTGTGTGTGTGTGTGTGTGAGAGAGTTTGTGTGTGAGGGAGAGTGTGTGTTAGAAAGAGGAGTGTGTGTGTGTGTGTAAGAGAGAGAAGTATCTCTGTGTGTGCATCTCTGTGTGTGCAATGTAAGAGTGTGTTTGTGTGTGTTTCCATGTGAGGAAGTTGGAGGTGTTTGTGAGTGAGTGATAATGTTTTGGATAACTCTCACTCTGAGGGTTCACATCCACCCTCATTGCCACACACCAACACACACTCACACCCGCTGATATTGGGAGTGAGACGGACAGACACACACTCTCCCCCGAATGGTCATCATTATTTATTACTCATGTTTTAACATTATCAATTTATTGCTTCAAAATTGTTTGTTCATTGCCCAGCAAGATGTTTCTGTTTATATCTGAGCTTTATTTTGGAACTCCTGTTTAATGTTGTGCCAATCTTTTTCTTTCCAATATCTGTTCATCGGCCCGTTGAGTGAGAAAATAACTGAACCTGGCTCTACACAAGAAGGTTGGAGCAGCCGGTAACCACTGGACCAGAGGAGGAGATTGCAGGCCTCTCACCTTCCTTTCTCAGACGGGCTGGAACAGAGATAATGAAGACACAGAAACATACGCTGACCATCCACCAGAGGAGCTGCTAGATCTTGGCTGGCTCTTTGCTGACAGAGTTTATGAGAAGGAAGTTGTTGCAGAAACAAGTGATCCGCTGGAAGAGGAGCTCCTGGTTCTTTGTCTCCACTGTCAACGCAGACGCAATCTGTCTGGTCTTGAGGAGTTTGCTCCAATTGCTGAAGGAGTCATGGGAAAGATCAGCGGCCAGATGGCAGCAGTGGCCAGAAGCTGCTGTCCCGCTCCACCAAGGTGTTTGTGCCCCAGGAAAAGGACAAGTGAAGGCAAATGTCCACAACTGGCGGCAAGAGAGCAAGAGCACTGTTGGAGATTGAAGACTCGGGGGACAGTGACCCCCGGGGGGTGGTGGAGGGGGTGGAGGGGAGAGGAGCTGGACACAAACTACAAAATACAGGAGGGAGGGGAGTTACATTCGTATTATCTGTGATTTTCATTTACAATTAGCTTGATTCTGTTGTCTGGTCTGCGCTAGTTTTAAGTTAAATCTGTTCCACATGTGACGTGTTTTATATGCTATTGAGTCTTGTAAATTAAAGGTTAATCCTGCTGCTCAGTAATTGGTGCGAATATTCCTCATTTTACAACCTGTAGAACTGTATTTATTCACAATTAAGTGCTGTTAAAGTCAGTTAATAATCTGATTCATGTGTGTTTTCTCGTGAAGTTTTATTAAATCAGTCTATATTTCAACAATTGCCGACCTAAATTCTCAATGGATTTTCACAATTCACTCCCTTTCATTTGAGTTGTTAGATTCACTCAACCTGTGATGTGAGACATGCAACTCCGCCTGGGAGTTCACTCCCTCCCGCTGCAGCTTGACAGACATGTTCATCGATATGGTGGGGAATGCGGAATAGTCTGTATTTTGTCGAGTGTTCGCCGAGGTTCATGACACCAGACGGCACTTTCATGGTCACCTTACACAACGTAGGTTCCGGAATAATGACCATGAAATCGCCGTCTCGTGTCAAAAGCAAACTATTTGATCCAATACAAACCTCACTCCCCAACCTCTCTATCCCCCTCCCCAGCAACTACCTGAAGCTAAATTAATGTCACAACATTACTGCCATCTTTTACCCAAAACTTAGCTTCAGACCCTGTCCCTCTATATTTAGAATACAGTAAGAAGTTTAACAACACCAGGTTAAAGTCCAACAGGTTTATTTGGTAGCAAAAGCCACACAAGCTTTCGAGGCTCTGAGCCCCTTCTTCAGGTGAGTGGGAATTCTGTTCACAAACAGAACTTATAAAGACACAGACTCAATTTACATGAATAATGGTTGGAATGCGAATACTTACAACTAATCCAGTCTTTAAGAAACAAAACAATGGGAGTGGAGAGAGCATCAAGACAGGCTAAAAAGATGTGTATTGTCTCCAGACAAGACAGCCAGTGAAACTCTGCAGGTCCAGGCAACTGTGGGAGTTACAAATAGCGTGACATGAACCCAATATCCCGGTTGAGGCCGTCCTCGTGTGTGCGGAACTTGGCTATCAGTTTCTGCTCAGCGACTCTGCGCTGTCGTGTGTCGCGAAGGCCGCCTTGGAGAACGCTTACCCGAATATCAGAGGCCGAATGCCCGTGACCGCTGAAGTGCTCCCCAACAGGAAGAGAACAGTCTTGCCTGGTGATTGTCGAGCGGTGTTCATTCATCCACCGACCTCCTCAGAAGACAAACACGGGACACAGTGGACAGAGTACCCTTCGTTGTCCAGTCCTTCCCCGGAGCTATATTTAACCATATATATATTTAACCAGCCCGTCTCTGACATCTCCTCCAGTCACACAACCCTGTGAGATGTCTGCACCGCTCTAATTGTGGCATCATGAGCGTTCCACATGCAACATGACTTGCAGCGATAAACTCTCATCTCCAACATTTCAATTGAAATTTCAAAGCTCAATGGCTTTGAAGCCGAATGGTCGAGATTGCCATGGCCTTCAATGTGAACAGGTTGTTAGTGATGTCACTACAGAGGTTGTCTAGTAAACAATGACTGAACACAGGGGGTGAATGTGAGAAGCTGAAGTTTCCAATTGAAGACATTCCCAGTGTCTCTGAGCAGCTGAACTGGGGAAGCCTTTGGGCAGAGACTGTGCTGCTGCTATTGCCCTTCCCGGCCACCAGGCGTCTCTGTAACGCTCCCGGGGGCTGCCTGTGCGCATGTGCGGGGCGGGAATGCTCCCAGAGGTCAGCGCGCGGGACGCCGCCGCATTGATGCCGTTTCCCCTGGCAACCGCAAGATGGTCGCCGCCGCCGCCTCCTTTGGCAAGGGAATATGGCCGCTGGCCGTCTCCCTTGGCAACGCAAAATGGCCACCGGCGGGGGGGGGGGTGCCATTGCGGCGCGTGCGCAGTGAGGTCTGTCTGCAGCCATTGTCCAGATTGCCCCCAGTGGATGGGGTTGGGATTGTGCAGCAGATGGAGCAACAATCCCAGTTTCAATAGGGGGACAGAAGCTGCAATGCTGCCCCCTGTTGGTCACTTCTCCCAGTCTCAGCATTGCAGAGTCTTTAAACAAGAGTGCATTGTCACAGCAGCACCTTGACCTTCAGTTTCAGTTTATTTATTAGTCTCAGAAGTAGGCTGACATTAACACTGCAATGAAGTTACTGTGAGAATCCCCTAGTCGCCACACTCCGGCGCCTGTTCGGGTTACACTGAGGGAGAATTTAGCACGGCCAATGCACCCTAACCAGCAGATCTTTCAGACTGTGGGAGGAAACCGGAGCACCCGGAGGAAACCCACGCAGACACAGGGAGGGGACACCCGGTGGAAAGCTCCATTCCAACTGTCCCTGGAGTGTCAGATTAACCTGGGTCACTCACTGGGTCCCTGGCTAAGACTCACCTCCCTCAGACAGTGAGACCCTCCTGTATCACTCACCTTACTGTAGTCAGATACCCTCAGACTCAGCACTGGGCCCTGGGCGTGTTCTTTAAATGCTGCGATCTATCATGGAGGAAAGAGTTGGGAGGATTTTGATTTGATTTGATTTATTATTGTCGCATGTATTGGGATACAGTGAAAAGTATTGTTTCTTGTATGCTGGACAGACAAAACATACCGTTCATAGAGTACATCGGGGAGAAGTAAAAGAGAGGGTGCAGAATGTAGTGTTGCAGTCATAGGTAGGGTGTAGAGAAAGATAAATCTAATATGTAGCAGGTCCATTCAAAAGTCTGAGGGCAGCAGGGAAGTTCTTGAGTCGGTTGGTACGTGATCTCAGACTTTGTATATTTTTCCTGACGGAAGAAAGTGGAAGAGAGAATGTGTGCATGAGGTCCTTAATTATGCTGGCTGCTTTTCTAAGGCCGCGGGAAGTGTAGACAGAGTCAATGAATGGGAGGCTCGTCTGCGTGATGGACGGGGCTACATTCACGACCTTTTGTAATTTCTTGCAGTCTTGGACAGAGCAGAAACCCTACCAAGCCCTGACACAGAAAGGATGCTTTCTATGGTGCATCCGTAGAAGTTGGTGAGAGTCGTAGCTGACATGCCAAATTTCCTCAGCCTCCTGAGAAAGTAGACGTGTTGGTGGGCTTTCTCAATTATAGTGTCGGTATGGGGGGGACCAGGACAGGTTGTTGGTGATCTGGACACCTAGAAACTTGAAGTTGGGACCCAAATGACAAGTTGTCATAGTGTCGCAGATGTTTACAGCATGGAAACAGGCCCTTTGGCCCAACTTGTAATGCTGCCCTTTTTCTTTTAACCCCTAAGCGAGTCCCAATTCCCCACATTTGGCCCATATCCCTCTACATCTATCTTACCCATGTAACTGTCTAAACGTTTTTTAAAGATAAAATTGTGTCCGTCTCTACTACTACCTCTGGCAGCTTGTTCCAGACGCTCATCACTCTCTGTGTGAAAAGATTGCCCCTCTGGACACTTTTGTATGTCCCCCCTCTCACCTTAAACTCATGCCCTCTAGTTTTAGACTCCCGTACCTTTGGGAAAAGAGATTGACTATCTATTGTGTGTCAACCATAGAATAGCCACAGAATGAAGGAGGCCATTCAGCCCATTCAGCTGGAGTCGACTCTCTGCTAGAGCAATCGAGCCAGTCCCACTGCTCCACCTTGTCCCTGGAGCCCTGCAAATCTTTTCCCATCAGCTTCCCATCCCATTTCCTCCGGAAAGACAGCGAGGAGCAGAGAGGAAAGAGGGACTTGGGGAATGGAAGGTTTCATCTGATGTTCTTGTTGGCAGATGCTCTGTGGCGGATAAAGCTGGCAGCCTCCTCCAGAAAGCAGCACAGAGTGAATGGAAGGGGCAGAATGTGAGTGAGATGAGACACGAGAGAGAGAGAGAGGGGTGAAAGCTTTCTGTTTGTCAGCAAAAAGCACAATGGTGGCCCTGTGTCCTTCAGGGAGCGGCCCAGGCCTCGCTCAAAGCCTGCCCTGTCCTCACACTCACTGGGAGACGGCCATTTCTAACATGTTGTCCATGTTTCTGAGCTGACACTGAGACAAACACAACAACAGCAGCCACTGTCTGGACAAGTCCTCATGGAGAATGAAATGTCCAAAGCCACTTCAAAGGAAGGTTGCGCGGCAGGATTTGTCCCCGAGGTGTGGAGGGAGAGATTTGGATGGATGACCAGAAGCTGGGTCAGTGAGGTTGTGTTTTAGCAATGGAGGTCGAGAGAACAGACAAGGCCCTTCGGCCCATTGCATCTGTGCCAGTCAAAGACAAATCACCCAACTTGGCGCATGGCCTGGTAAGCCTTGACATTGCAAATGCATATCTAAGCACTTCTTAAACGTTCTGAGGGTCTCTGCCTCCACCACCCTTTCAGGCAGAGAGTTCCAGACTCCCACCACCCTCTGGGTGAAAAAGGTTTTCCTCACATCCCCTGTAAACCTCCTGCCCCTTACCCTAAATCTATACCCCCTGGTCATTGATCCCACCACCAAGGGGAAAGCTTTCTCCCCTCTACTCTATCGATGTCCCTCATAATCTTATCCATCTCCATCATGTTCCCCATCAGCCTCCTCTGCTCCACGGAAAACAACCCCAGGGTGGAATTGTTGTAGGTAAAAAACCTCTGACACTATTAGTGGATCAAAATGCAGGTTTATTTTCACAATTGTGGGAGAAGTGAGGTTCCTAACAGTGGACCCAGGCCTTCTCATCGAACACAAGTAAGAACAGAGTTTATATATGTCCCGGGCCCCGCCCCCATTACATTGCAATTCTCTAAGATGTCTGTCATTGTTCATGGTGAGATTCTTGTTGTTTTAGCAGTATCTTCCTCTGCGTAGTTTGTTCGATCTCCAAGGCCACGATCGTTCGCCATTGCCTTGAAACAATATTACAGGTTTTGCACAAACAAGTTAACTAATCTACATACAGGTTTGTATAATACTTTATATCAGGATAAGATGAATAACGTATGATGAATATATATATGAATCTTATGGTGATTCAAAGACAGAAGGCATACATGCCAACTCCATCGTGTTAAACAAAGGTACATAAAAATGGAGACTGTTTAGCTTATTTCGAGCTGGGTTAATCGCATTTCTTGATAACAAATGGAGACAGAGGAATAGCTGTTCCTTTTATCTGGCACAGACATGAAAAACACCGAACTCTGACAAAAACATGGACTCTGCAGTGTTCTAAACAAAATCACAGAGTTCGGGTCTTACTGCTTAAGTGTGACAAGGGTCATTAACCCATTCCCGACTGCAGGAATCTTATCACCGTTCAAGCCAGCAGGATTTTCCCATCCCACTGCAGTGAAAGGAGATTTGGCTGGTCACCAGATTCTCTGACCTCGCTGAGCGGGAGTGTGGCGTGAACAGGTGGTAAGATCACACCCTCAGTCTATAAAATCTCTTCAGTCCGAGTGGCGGCACGGTAGCACAGTGGTTAGCACTGCCGCCTCACAGCGCCAGGGATCCGGGTTCAATTCCGGCCTCGGGTTACTATCTGTGTGGAGTTTGCACATTCTCCCGTGTCTGCGTGGGTTTCCTCCGGGTGCATTGTCCATGCAAAATTGCCCTGAGGGTCCCACGATGTATAGGTTAGGGCGATTAGCGGGAACATACGTGGGGTTACGGGGTAAGCCTGGGTAAGAGTCTGTGCAGATTTGATGGGTCGAATGGCCTCATTCTGGACTGTCGGGATTCTATGATTCTATGACCTAAAACTCTCCAGGCCAGGCAACATCCTGGTGAATCTCCTCTGCACCTTTTCCAGTGCTATCACATCCCTCCTATCCTGTGCATTCCACAACTGCACAATGTTTCGATGAGGGGCGGCACAGTGGTTAGCGCTGATGCCTCACAGCGCCAGGGACCCGGGTTTGATTCCTGGCTTGGGTCACTGTCAGTGTGGAGTTTGTACATTCTCCCCGTGTCTGCGTGGGTTTCCACCGGGTGCTGCGGTTTCCTCCCACAGTTCGAAAGACGCGCTGGTTAGGTGTGTCAGCCATGCTAAATTCTCCCCAAGTTGCCCAAACAGGCGCCAGAGCATGGCGACTACGGATTTTCCACAGTAACTTCATTGCAGTGTTAATGTAACCCTACTTGTGACACTAATAAACAAACTTTTAAACATGATACTCGATTCCCCCATGTTGGCCTTGTTCTGTGATAATTAATGCGGATGTTCAGATTATTCAATAGTTCTTTAAGGACAGCAGACACAGGGAAAAAAAACATGTGACTCTTTACACAACAGATATATTTCAAGGGGATACTGCAGCCAGCTGTATCTGAGTGGGCAGTAATCTTCCCTCAGAATCAGACAGATTGTGGCTTCAGCTCAGAGCCTCAAATACTAGGCCCTTAGCATCGATCAGAGACTCCGAACACAGCATGATGGGAGACTGGACAAAGGAAAGTGGTGTTGAATTTGTGAGCCTTGTTTTGTGGAAAGCTTTAGTATTTGGTCAGAATGTTAATTTTTGAGTGGACCTACCATACATTAAGCTGATCTTTCTCTATACCCTATCGGTAACTGCAACACTGTATTCTGCACGCTCTCCTATCCTTCTCCCGAATGAACTCTATGAACGGTATGTTTTTTCTGTGTAGCGTGCAAGAAACAATACTTTTCACCGTGTCCCAATACATGGGATAGGGCGACATGGTGGACAGTGTTTAGCACTGCTGCCTCACAGCACCAGGATTCAATTCTCGGTTGGGAGTTGAGTTTGCACATTCTCCCTGTGTCTGCATGGGTTTCCTGCGGGTGCCCCGGTTTCCTTCCACAGTCCAAAGATGTGCAGATTAGGTGGAATCTGAGACGCTACAGAAGCAGGGTAAAGATTTGAAAATGAAGTGTTTCTCACCCACTTTTAAAAGACAATCCACATTCGCACCAGTCACATTTCACACACTCTGCTCAGTCCTGTGTTGGGGGGTGTTTAGTGCGGGATCAGTGTTTGCTTTTCTCAAACCGCAGTGATATTCCCAACTTATCAAGGGCAAGAGGTTTCAGTGTTTAAACATGTAAACATTACAAAACTAAACCAGACAGAAAGTGATGAGGCCTCACACCTTCAATGGAGTCATCTTCGCTCAGAGTCAGAGAGATTGTGGGTTCAGGTCAGAGCCTGAAATACTAGGCCCTTAGCATCGAGACACACAGCGACAGAGAAACACAGAGACAGAGACAGAGAGACACACACAGATACATAGAGAGATATACACACAGAGGCAGAGAGAGAGAGACACAGATCCAGAGAAGTACAGAGACAGAGAGGCACACAGATACACAGAGAGATAGAGACAGAGAGACACACACATAAACACACTAACAGAGAAATACAGAAAGAGAGTTTGGCAAAGTCAGATTTAATTTTCCATTCAATATTTATTTAAAAATTCAGAGAATATTTTACAGGAAAATTGAATTTAAAGTTAACAAATGTGAATCTGACCTTTGAGCTTCACAATGAGATCTGAACCCCTACGCTCTGAGCTGCCCAATATCTGTACAGCTGTACCAAACACCAGAAAGAGAAAACCAGAGCTCAACATCACGGGAAATGAACAATTGTGAATAAGGAACGAGAAAAGTTATTAATTTATACCTGAGATTTAAACTACAGGAAAACTATTAACTACAATTACATTACAACAAAAGTTACCTTCTACATTTCACACTGAAAACTGAACTACCGCCCACAATTGTCTCAGTTACAGATTCAGAATGATAAACTGAGAGAATTTCACTGTTGGAGTCACCGACAGCAGATATTGTATTTGTGTCAATCAGGAATCTTAATAATCAGCTGAGGGAAATCTACAACGTCCAAAATTCAACCCATCACTTGATCTGTAAAAGAAAGATACAATAATGAAGCAGATGTTTATGATGTGGGACATTAATGTTAGAGTTTTTAATCAATGAATCATTTAGAGATTTTTCAAATCCCTTCTGTTTGACAATCCACTCTGACACCAGTCACATTTCACACTCTCTGCTCAGTTCTGTGTTGGGGGGCGGTGTTTAGTGTGGGATCAGTGTTTGCTTTTCTCAAACCACACTGATATTCCCAACAAGGGCAAGAGGTTTCAGTGTTTAAAAATGTAAAGATTACAGAACAAAACCAGACAGAGAGTGATGAGGCCTCACACCTTCAATGTAGTGATTCCCCCAATCTTTCCTTTTGTATATTGTTTCCTTCGTCTGTTTGAAGTATTGGAGACGTCGACATCACTGAAACAATACAATCTCTCGGGACAATCACTGTAAACAGCCTCTGGAAACAAATTAACACTTTAATCACCCAAAAAGCTGAATGTCCATTCAAACATCTCCCTCCCCATATCCTTGTGAATGCAAAGATAACTCCCATTTCCCCAAAGCAGGAAGATGTGAAATGGAAACATCTTCAGCTTTTTACACACTGCACTTTTCCACGGACCAAAATGTTTCAAAACATTTGCTGAAGTTTTGTTTTAAACTCTTTATCAATGTCCTTCCAGGTTTAGTGTGAAGGTTTGTGTTCCACACTGAGCCCCTCTCAGTCTCCACACGGAGCTTGTGTGTGTGTGCTGATGCTCCTGTCATTTTGGATGGATACTGTGTGAAGCTGCATTCTCTCCCAGTGAGTTTCTGATCTACTGCACTCTCTCTGCGGCTGGAGCAATGTCCAGCAGGCAGCAGAGGATGGCAGTGTATCACTGTCAGCACAATAGACAAACAGCCTTTAGCAAGAGAGGCTTTGACCCTTTTTCAAACCAAATCCCCAATTTGATGTTTCCAGCTGCGCTGTTTACAATGCTGCTGAATATTGTGTGTCTTTGGAAAACTGGGATGTGTAGCATTCAGTCACATTAAGTGGTGAATAAATACGTCAACACTGTGTATATCTTTCTGTGTCTGTGTGTCAGCGTGCATGTGTGTCAATGTATTTAAATCTCAAAGGAAAATAGGAGCAGGTGTAGGCCATTTGGCCCATCGATCCTGCGCCAGCATTCAAACAGATCATGGGGCACGTACGCACACAAAACACGCACACACCAACACACACAAAACACGCACACACACAAAGCACGCAGAAAAAGCACACAAACACAATAAACACACACACAAACACACACACACACACACACATCAAAGACACAGCACTGCTGCCTCACAGCGCCAGGGACTCGGGTTCGGTTCCCGCCATGGGTCACTGTCTGTGCGGAGTTTGCACGTTCTCCCCGTGTCTGCGTGGGTTTCCTCCGGGTGCTCCGGTTTCCTCCCACAGTCTGAAAGACGTTCTGGTTAGGGTGCATTGGCCGTGCTTAATTGTCCCTCCGCGTCAGAGAGACTAGCTCGGGTAAATGCATGGGGTTATGGAGATAGGGCCTGGGTAGGATTGTGGTCGGTGCAGACTCAATGGGCCAAATGGCCTCCTTCTGCACTGGAGGAGTCTAGGATTCTATGAAAACACCGAGAAACAGATATTCTCACCCAGTAACACTCACACGCACACAGTAATAAACACACACGGAAACATGTCCATGCACACACGCATGCACACACACATGCACACACACACGCAAGCACACACACACACAGATTCCTATTTTATTTCACACAATCGATTTGCGTCTTGAACATGCTGAATGACAGGTCTTTCGGCTCTCCAAGCCTGCACCGACCATGCTGCCTGACTGAACTAAAACCCCCTACCCTTCTGGGGACCATATCCCTCCATTCCCATCTTATTCATGTCTTTGTCAAGACGCCCTTGAAAAGTCACTATCGTATCCGTTTCCACTCCCTCCCCCGGCAACGAGTTCCAGGCACCCACCACCCTCTGTGTAAAAAAACTTTCCTCCCACATCTCCTTTAAACCTTGCCCCTCGCACCTTAAACCACTGCCCCCGAGTAATAACTCTTCCACCCTGGGAAAAATCTTCTGACTATCCACTCTGTTCATGCCCCTCATAATCTGGCAGACTCCTATCAGGTGTACAGGTTAGGTGGATTGGCCAAGCTAAATTGTCCCTTCGTGTCAGGAGGATTAGCTGAGGTAAATGTATGGGATTATAGGGATGGGGCCTGGGTGGGATTGTGGTCAGTGCAGACTCGATGGGCCGAATGGCCTCCTGCACTGCAGGATTCGATGAACCCTGTTCTGTATTTGGTTTGGGATTGTTTGTTGAAAAGTGTAGTTGAAGTGTTACTCTGTAATGCTGGAATTTAGGCTACGGGATGATTGGATCAAACACTTCAAGATAATAAGGGGAATGGAGAGGACTGATAAAGAACAACTTTTCCTGCTGGTTGGGGAGTCCAGGACTTGGGGACATTGGATTTCAAACAATGTTGAGGATTTTAGACTTGTAGGAGTGGAATTCAGAAACACTTTGCCACACCAGCTGTGATATTAGTTTGGAACTACCTTCTATAATTCGTAGTTGATGCTCAGTCGCTTATTAATGTTTAAATCTGAGGTTGATAGATGATATTTTTATACAGGAGAAGCAATTTAAAATCAATGGGTCAATGTTAAAATGGATGCAGGAACAGAGAGACCTGGGCTTTCAGTTCATGTTTACATCTTGAAGATTCAACCTGGTGCTCAGAATCTGTCAGTCGAATCTACTTTTCCCGCCTGATAAAGTGTCAACAATTGTGTTGGGGAATGTGACAAAAGGTGACATTCCTGCACAGTGGGGTTGGGAGGTTGTGTGAAAGGAGATTCAGATTGTATCAGAAAGCGTCAATTAGATTGTGTCTCGTTGCAGAAGGTGCATATTTCACAGGAAATGCCCCGAGATAAAGACTAGTTTCACCGATGTCTGAGTAACTTTCAAAGTCTGCAGACGCATGAAGGGGGCAGAGATATTGTAATATTCAGAGCAGGAGATGGGGGACAATCACAGAATTGAAGATGTGAGGCCATCTCCTGTTTCCGAATGTCAGTGTTTAGCTTTTAAACTTTAGTCCTGGGATCATAATTCCAAGTTTGCAATCCCACACTTTGCTGTTGTGAATTAGAGTTGTGAATTTTCTGAAATTGGTTGTGTAATAAAACTCGGTGCAGGATGCAATGATTCCCATTCTGTCTGCTGCTGCAAAGCCCCCGTGTCTGTCTCAGTTTCATCGTATTTATCAATGATTTGAGATCCTAGAATCATAGTCTCCCGAAAGGGCAGACCATTCGGCCCATCGAGTCTGCATCGACCACAATCCCACCCAGGCCCGATTCCCGTAACCCCATATATTTACCCTGTTAATCCCCTGACACGAGGGTCAATTTATCATGGCCAATCCACCTTACCCGCACATGTTTGGACTGTGGGAGGAAACTGGAGCACCCGGAGGAAACCCACGCAGACACTGGGAGAACTCGACACTGACAGCGAGCTGAGGCTGGAATTGAACCTGGGTTCTTGGTGCTGTGCTAACCACTGTGCCACCATGCCGTTCATCATAGAATCCCTAAAGTGCAGAAGGAGGTCCTTTGGTCCATCAAGCCTGCCACCGACAACAATACCACCCGGGCCTGAATGCCCCTAACACTAAGGGGCAATTGAGCACGGCCAATTAACCTCACCCGCACATCTTTGGAGTGTGGGAGGAAACCAGAGCACCCGGAGGAAACCCACGCAGACACTGGGAGAACGTACAAACTCCACACAGACAGTCACCCGAGGCTGGAATTGAACATGGGTCCTTGGTGCTGTGGGGGAGCAGTGCTAACCACTGTGCCATCATGTCGCCCGGTGATGAGACAGAAAGTTTGCTACATTTCACAGAAATAGGCAGCATTTTAAGTCTTACAGCTAGAAGCTTCAAATGGCAAAGAGGTATTCCACTGCATAAGAGGCCATTCAGCTCATTGAGTCTGCACAGACTTGATGACAGAGTATCTTACCCAGGCCCTCACCCCAGCCCTATCCCCATAACCCCATTGCTAATCCATCTAATCTATATATCTTGCGAGTGTGGAAGGTAACCAGAGCACCCGGAGGAAACCCACGCAGACACGGGGAGAATGTGCAAACTCCACACAGTCACCCGAGGCTGGAATTGAACCCGGGTCCCTGGCGCTGTGAGGCAGCAGTACGAACCACTGAGCCACCATGCCGCCCGAAAGTAAAATGTCTTGTCTGAATGCTTCAAAGAGTGAAAGATGGATTTCATTGGAGACAATTGTGTGGTCACCCACTTTAAAAAGGATAGAACAGATTGCTTTATGAATGGGGAAAGGCTGGAAAGAGTGGAGGCCCAAAGAGACTTGGGGCGGTCACATCAACGTAGAACATAGGAGGAGGAGGAGGCCAGTCAGCCCTTCGAGCCTGACCCACCATTCAACACTATCATGGCCGATCCTCTGTCTCAATGCCATACCCCAGCGGTCTCCCCATACACCTCGACACCTTTTAGAGTCTGGAACTCTATCTCTTTCCTTCTTAAATATATTCAGTGACTTGGTCTCCACAGCGTTCTGTGGGAGAGAATTCCACAGGTTCACCACCCTCTGAGTGAAGAGGTTTCCCCTCATCTCAGTCCCAAATGGCCTCCCCCGTATCCTGAGACTGTGACCCCTTGTTCCAGACACCCCCAGCCGGAGGAAACAATATCCCTGTATCCAGCCTGTCCAGCACTGTCAGAATTTTATACCTTTCAATTAGATCCCCGCTCACTCTTCTACATTCCAGTGAATACTGGCCCAGCCGACCCAATCTCCCCTCAGACATCAATGCTGCCATCCCAGGAATCAGTCTGGTGAACATTCACTGCTCTCCCTCTGTGGCAAGTACAACCTTTCTCAGATAAGAAGAGTAACACTGTACACAAGACTCCAGGTGTGGTCTCACCGAGGCTCTGTCCAGCTGCAGTAAGACATCCTTGCTCTTCTACTCCAATATTCTTGCAATCAAGGCCAACATGGGTGTCACAGTGGTTAGCTCTGCTGCCTCACAGTGCCACGGACCTGGGTTCAATTCTGGTCTCAGGTCACTGTCTGTGTGGAGTTTGCACGTTCTCCCCGTGTCTGCATGGGTTTCCTCCGGGTGCTCCGGTTTCCTCCCACACTCCAAAGATGCGCGCATTAGGTTGATTGGCCGTGATAAATTGCCCCTTAATGCCAGGGAGATTAGGATATTGTGAGTGAGACTGTGGGACTCTTCTCTATCCTTGTGTGTGTGTGAGACTGTGCGTGTATCTGTGTGTGTGTGTCTGTGCATCACTGCGTTTGTTGTCAGTGAGTTTGTGTGTGTTTCACTATCTTCCTGTCTCCCAGTCCCCCAGTCCCAGAATCTGCTTCTCTTTACACAGATGCTGCCTGTCCTGCTCAGTATTCCGGCATTGACTATTTCACAATCTGAGGAGTTGTGAATGCTGCGATCATCAGCGAACATCTCACCTATGGAGGGAAGGTCAGTGATGGAGCAGCTGAAGATGGTTTGGGCCTCGGACACTCACCCTGAGGAACTCCTGCAGTGATGTCCCGGGACTGAGAGGATCAGCTTTGAGATAATCGGCACATTGGGGGAAAGCTTGGAAAGCAGAGGATGCTGATTTAAGGTAAATGGCGACAGCGGCAACATGAGGCAATATCTGTGGCTTTGGAGTGATCCTTGTTGTACCCCACTATTAGCTGTTTGCCAACCTGAATATCTCACTGTTACTCTCTGCATTACTATCTCATCCCTATCTCTCAGTGACTCTGCCTCTCTCCATCTCTCCGGGGAAATTATAATGGGGAGCAAAGAAATGGCAGAAGAATTGAACGTATACTTTGGTTCTGTCTTCACAAAAGAGGCACAGATAACCTGGCAGAAATGTTAGGGAACCAATGGTTTAGTGAGAGTGTGGAATTGAATTGAAGGAAATCAGTATTAGTAAGAAAATGGTGCTGGGGGAATGAATGGGGTTAAAGTGTGACAAATCCCCAGGGCCTGATAATCTACATCCCAGAGTATTAAAGGAAGCGGCGCTGGAAATATTGGATGCATTGCTGGTCATCTTCCAACATTCTGTAGACTCTGGAGCAGTTCCTACAGATTGGGGGGTGGCAAATGTAACCCCACTTTTTAAAATAATCTTTTCACTTGCGTGTAATTTATCACAGAACACGGGCAGCATGGGCTTATCGAGAATGACGGGATAGTGTTGGGGTGGAGAAGTTATTCCTTCAAGTGGAAATCAGTGTAGTTTTGAAATGTGTTGAGGGTTTCTGCCTCTCCCCATTCAATCCTTCCCAACCACTCTATCGAGGCTCCTTCTCACTTTCTACCAGACAATTATTTGTGTTCGGGAGCGGGTGCAGAGGAGATTGAAATGAAACGGACAGACAGTTAACTTCAACACTGAGAAATGTGAAGTGATGCACTTTGGACAATAAGTTGAGGGGAGAATCCATAAACCAACTGGGAACAAGTTAATTCATGTGCAGGTAAAGGGAAACCTTTTATACCTCCACCAATCTGTGTGTCTCTCTTTTTCTCACTCTCTGTGTCTGTGTCTTCTGTCCATCTCTCCCTTTCTGGGATATCTGTGAAAAATATCCACAAATATCAGGCAGCCATTTGGCCTTTCTTCCCAGGGGCCATTTTGTGTGAACGCAGCACTGAGATATTTCTGACAGAGTTGTCTCTTCACCAAAATAACGTCAGTATTTTAAATGTGACAGATACGCAGCTATGGAGACACAAACGAGGGCTGTATTCCCGGGAATTTTGGAGTGTCAGGGACAATTTGATCCAAGTTGTCAGGAGAATAATGGAAACTGATAGCACAGAGAGAGAGAAATGTTTCTTGCTGGTTATCCACCTCCTCCAGTCCCACCATCCTCCCATATCTGTTTTCCTTTCATTCTGGCTCCGTGACCATCCACAATTTGAATCGTTTCCCCATTGGGAGCTGTGTCTTCATCTGCGTGGGCTCCAACTCTGGAATTCCTTCCCTGAACGTTTTACTCAAATACATCCATGGGATGTGGGCCTGGCTGGTTCTGCCAGCGTTTACTCCTCGTCCCTAATTGCTCATGAACTGAGTGGCTTGCTAGGCCATTTCAAACAGCATCTAAGAGTCAACCACATTGCTGTGAGGCTGGAGTCACATGTAGGCCCGACCAGGTAAGGACGGCAGATTTCCTTCCATAAAGAACATTAGTGAAGCAGATTGGTTTTCTCCATTTTAATACCTCCTTTTCCTCCAATTAAAATAGTCCATAAAAACCATCTGGCCAAACCTTTGGGACATGTGACCCTAAACTCTCCTGTGACTCGGGGTCAAATTTCTCACATTAAGGCTCCTGTGAAGCATCTTGGGATAATACTGTCCAAGGTGCTATATAAATGCAAGTTGTTGTTGTGTGTGTCTGAGTGTCAGCTTCTGTCCATGTCCAGGACACTGCAGGTAACAGAGAATGATTCACTCTGGTCTGCGATCGTACATGTCGTGTGTGTCTCAGTGTCAGCTCTGAAACATGTACAGCACTATCCCATCCTGTTTCTGTGTCTCTCTGCCTCTGTATCTGTATCTCTCCCTCTCGCTGCATCTCTCTCCCCATGACTGAAAGAAACGAGAGCTTCAATCCCACACTGGGATGCTGTTCAATGTGAGTTCAGTTTTCCCAGAAATAAAAATCCTCAATTAAAAATTCCTTTGACGCAGCAGAGGGAACTTTTCTCAAAGTGAATTTGCGGCTGTCTTGAATTTGAACCCAAGTTTTCAATATGGGGGTGGCATAGTGATGCAGGGGTTAGCACTGCGTCCTCACAGTGCCAGGGACCTGCCTTCGATTCCCAGCATGGGTCACTTTCTGACTGGAGTTTGAACGTCCTTCCCGTGTTTGTGTGGGTTTCCTCCGGGTGCTCCGGTTTCATCCCACACTCCAAAGATAGAACAAAGAAAATTACAGCACGGGAACAGGTCTTTCGGCTCTCCAAGCCTGCACTGACCATGCTGCCTGACTGAACTAAAACCCCCTACCCTTCCGGGGACCATATCCCTCCATTCCCATCTTATTCATGTCTTTGTCAAGACGCCCTTGAAAAGTTACTATCGTATCCGTTTCCACTCCCTCCCCTGGCAACGAGTTCCAGGCACCCACCACCCTCTGTGTAAAAAAACTTTCCTCCCACATCTCCTTTAAACCTTGCCCCTCGCACCTTAAACCTCTGCCCCCGAGTAATAACTCTTCCACCCTGGGAAAAATCTTCTGACTATCCACTCTGTTCATGCCCCTCATAATCTGGCAGACTTCTATCAGGTGTACAGGTAAGGTGGATTGGCCAAGCTAAATTGTCCCTTAGTGTCAGGAGGATTAGCTGAGGTAAATGTATGGGATTATAGGGATGGGGCCTGGGTGGGATTGTGGTCAGTGCAGACTCGATGGGCCGAATGGCCTCCTGCACTACAGGATTCTATGAGCCCTGTTCTGTATTTGGTTTGGGATTGTTTGTTGAAAAGTGTAGTTGAAGTGTTACTCTGGAATGCTGGAATTTAGGCTACGGGATGATTGGATCAAACACTTCAAGATAATAAGGGGAATGGAGAGGACTGATAAAGAACAACTTTTCCTGCTGGTTGGGGAGTCCAGGACTTGGGGACATTGGATTTCAAACAATGTTGAGGATTTTAGACTTGTAGGAGTGGAATTCAGAAACACTTTGCCACACCAGCTGTGATATTAGTTTGGAACTACCTTCTATAATTCGCAGTTGATGCTCAGTCGCTTATTAATGTTTAAATCTGAGGTTGATAGGTGATATTTTTATACAGGAGAAGCAATTTAAAATCAATGGGTCAATGTTAAAATGGATGCAGGAACAGAGAGACCTGGGCTTTCAGTTCATTTTTACATCTTAAAGATTCAACCTGGTGCTCAGAATCTGTCAGTTGAATCTACTTTTCCTGCCTGGTAAAGTGTCAACAATTGTGTTTGGGAATGTGACAAAAGGTGACATTCCTGCACAGTGGGGTTGGGAGGTTGTTTGAAAGGAGATTCAGATTGTATCAGAAAGCGTCAATTAGATTGTGTCTCGTTGCAGAAGGTGCATATTTCATAGGAAATGCCCCGAGATAAAGACTAGTTTCACCGATGTCTGAGTAACTTTCAAAGTCTGCAGACGCATGAAGGGGGCAGAGATATTGTAATATTCAGAGCAGGAGATGGGGGACAATCACAGAATTGAAGATGTGAGGCCAGCTCCTGTTTCTGAATGTCAGTGTTTAGCTTTTAAACTTTAGTCCTGGGATCATAATTCCAAGTTTGCAATCCCACACTTTGCTGTTGTGAATTAGAGTTGTGAATTTTCTGAAATTGGTTGTGTAATGAAACACCCTGGAGGATGCAATGATTCCCATTCTGTCTGCTGCTGCAAAGCCCCCGTGTCTGTCTCAGTTTCATCGTATTTATCAATGATTTGAGATCCTAGAATCATAGAATCCCTAAAGGGCAGACCATTCGGCCCATCGAGTCTGCATCGACCACAATCCCACCCAGGCCCGATTCCCGTAACCCCATATATTTACCCTGTTAATCCCCTGACACTAAGGTCAATTTATCATGGCCAATCCACCTGACCCGCACATGTTTGGACTGTGGGAGGAAACTGGAGCACCCGGAGGAAACCCACGCAGACACTGGGAGAACTCTACACTGACAGCGAGCTGAGGCTGGAATTGAACCTGGGTTCTTGGCGCTGTGCTAACCACTGTGCCACCATGCCGTTCATCATAGATTCCCTAAAGTGCAGAAGGAGGTCCTTTGGCCCATCAAGCCTGCCCCCAACAACAAGACCACCCGGGCCTGAATCCCCCTAACAATAAGGGGCAATTGAGCACGGCCAATTAACCTCACCCGCACATCTTTGGAGTGTGGGAGGAAACCGGAGCACCCGGAGGAAACCCACGCAGACACTGGGAGAACGTACAAACTCCACACAGACAGTCACCCGAGGCTGGAATTGAACATGGGTCCTTGGTGCTGTGGGGGAGCAGTGCTAACCACTGTGCCATCATGTCGCCCGGTGATGAGACAGAAAGTTTGCTACATTTCACAGAAATAGGCAGCATTTTAAGTCTTATAGCGAGAAGCTTCAAATGGCAAAGAGGTATTCCACTGCATAAGAGGCCATTCAGCTCATTGAGTCTGCACAGACTGGATGACAGAGTATCTTACCCAGGCCCTCACCCCAGCCCTATCCCCATAACCCCATTGCTAATCCATCTAATCTATATATCTTGCGAGTGTGGAAGGTAACCAGAGCACCCGGAGGAAACCCACGCAGACACGGGGAGAATGTGCAAACTCCACACAGTCACCCGAGGCTGGCATTGAACCCGGGTCCCTGGCGCTGTGAGGCAGCAGTACGAACCACTGAGCCATCGTGCCGCCCTAAAGTAAAATGTCTTAACTGAATGGTTCAAAGAGTGAAAGATGGATTTCATTGGAGACAATTGTGTGGTCACCCACTTTAAAAAGGATAGAACAGATTGCTTTATGAATGGGGAAAGGCTGGAAAGAGTGGAGGCCCAAAGAGACTTGGGGCGGTCACATCAACATAGAAAATAGGAGGAGGAGGAGGCCATTCAGCCTTTCGAGCCTGACCCACCATTCAACGCTATCATGGCCGATCCTCTGTCTCAATGCCATACACCAGCGCTCTCCCCATACACCTGGACACCTTTAGAGTCTAGAAATCTACCTCTTTCCTTCTTAAATATATTCAGTGACTTGGTCTCCACAGCTTTCTGTGGGAGAGAATTCCACAGGTTCACCACCCTCTGAGTGAAGAGGTTTCCCCTCATCTCAGTCCCAAATGGCCTCCCCCGTATCCTGAGACTGTGACCCCTTGTTCCAGACACCCCCAGCCGGAGGAAACAATATCCCTTTATCCAGCCTGTCCAGCACTGTCAGAATTTTATACCTTTCAATTAGATCCCCGCTCACTCTTCTACATTCCAGTGAATACAGGCCCAGCCGACCCAATCTCCCCTCAGACATCAATGCTGCCATCCCAGGAATCAGTCTGGTGAACATTCACTGCTCTCCCTCTGTCGCAGGTACATCCTTCCTCAGATAAGGAGAGGAACACTGCACACAAGACTCCAGGTGTGGTCTCACCGAGGCTCTGTCCAGCTGCAGTAAGACATCCTTGCTCTTCTACTCCAATCCTCTTGCAATGAAGGCCAACATGGGTGTCACAGTGGTTAGCTCTGCTGCCTCACAGTGCAACGGACCTGGGTTCAATTCTGGTCTCAGGTCACTGTCTGTGTTGAGTTTGCACGTTCTCCCCGTGTCTGCATGGGTTTCCTCCTGGTGCTCCGGTTTCCTCCCACACTCCAAAGATGCGCACATTAGGTTGATTGGCCGTGATAAATTGCCCCTTAATGCCAGGGAGATTAGAATATTGTGAGTGAGACTGTGGGAGTGTTCTCTATTTGTGTGTGTCTGCGTGTGAGACTGTGCGTGTATCTGTGTGTGTGTGTGTGTGTGTGTGTGTGTGTGTGCATCACTGTGTTTGTTGTCAGTGAGTTTGTGTGTGTTTCACTATCTTCCTGTCTCCCAGTCCCCCAGTCCCAGAATCTGCTTCTCTTTACACAGATGCTGCCTGTCCTGCTCAGTATTCCGGCATTGACTATTTCACAATCTGAGGAGTTGTGAATGCTGCGATCATCAGCGAACATCTCACCTATGGAGGGAAGGTCAGTGATGGAGCAGCTGAAGATGGTTGGGGCCTCGGACACTCACCCTGAGGAAGTCCTGCAGTGATGTCCCGGGACTGAGAGGATCGGCTTTGAGATAATCGGCACATTGGGGGAAAGCTTGGAAAGCAGAGGATGCTGATTTAAGGTAAATGGCGACAGCGGCAACATGAGGCAATATCTGTGGCTTTGGAGTGATCCTTGTTGTACCCCACTATTAGCTGCTTACCCACCTGAATATCTCACTGTTACTCTCTGCATTACTCTCTCATCCCTATCTCTCAGTGACTCTGCCTCTCTCCATCTCTCCGGGGAAATTATAATGGGGAGCAAAGAAATGGCAGCAGAATTGAACATATACTTTGGTTCTGTCTTCACAAAAGAGGCACAGATAACCTGGCAGAAATGTTAGGGAACCAATGGTTTAGTGAGAGTGTGGAATTGAATTGAAGGAAATCAGTATTAGTAAGAAAATGGTGCTGGGGGAATGAATGGGGTTAAAGGCTGACAAATCCCCAGGGCCTGATAATCTACATCCCAGAGTATTAAAGGAAGCGGCGCTGGAAATATTGGATGCTTTGCTGGTCATCATCTAAAATTCTATAGACTCTGGAGCAGTTCCTACAGATTGGGGGGTGGCAAATGTAACCCCACTATTTAAAATAATCTTTTCACTTGCGTGTAATTTATCACAGAACACGGGCAGCATGGGCTTATCGAGAATGACGGGATAGTGTTGGGGTGGAGAAGTTATTCCTTCAAGTGGAAATCAGTGTAGTTTTGAAATGTGTTGAGGGTTTCTGCCTTTCTCCATTCAATCCTTCCCAACCTCTCTGTCGAGGCTCCTTCTCACTTTCTACCAGACAATGATTTGTGTTCGAGAGTGGGTGCAGAGGAGATGGAAATGAAACAGACAGACAGTTAACTTCAACACTGTATCTGTCCTGGGAGTGTATGAAGGGGAGTGTCGAGGCAGCTTTACTCTGCATCTAAAGCCTTGCTGTATCTGTCCTGGGAGTATTTAATGGCGACAGTGTAGAGGGAGCTTTACTCTGTGTCTAACTCCATGCTGTATCAATCCTGGGAGTGTTTTGATGTGGGAAAGTGCAGAGGGAGCTTTACTCTCTATCTAACCCCGTGCTGTACCTGTCCTGGGAGTGTTTGAAGGGGATAGTGTAGAAGGAGCTTTCCTCTGTATCTAACCCCGTGCTGTAACTGTCCTGGGTGTGTTTGATGGGAACACTGTGGAGGGAGCTTTCCTCTGTATCTAACCCCGTGCTGTACCTGTCCTGGGTGTGTTTGATGGGGACAGAGTAGAGGGAGCTTTACTCTGTATCTAACCCCGTGCTGTAACTGTCCTGGGTGTGTTTGATGGGAACACTGTGGAGGGAGCTTTACTCTGTATCTAACCCCGTGGTGTACCTGTCCTGGGTGTGTTTGATGGGGACAGTGTAGAGGGAGCTTTACTCTGTATCTAACCCCGTGCTGCACCTGTCCTGGGTGTGTTTGATGGGGACAGTGTAGAGGGAGCTTTATTCTGTATCTAACCCCGTGCTGTACCTGTCCTGGGAGTGTTTGATGGGGACATTGGAGAGGGAGCTTTACTCTGTATCTAACCCCGTGCTGTACCTGTCCTGGGAGTGTTTGATGGGGACATTGGAGAGGGAGCTTTACTCTGTATCTCGCCCCGTGCTGCACCTGTCCTGGGAGTGTTTGAAGGGGACCCGTGTTGAGGGAGCTTTACTCTGTACCTAACCCTGTGCTGTATCTGTCCTTGGAGTGTTTCATGGCAACAGTGTAGAGGGAGCTGTACTCTGTACTAACCTCGTGCTGTACCTGTCATGGGAGTGTCTGAAGGGGACAGTGTAGAGGGAGCTTTATTCTGTATCTAACTCCGTGCTGTACCTGTCCTGGGAGTGTTTTCTGGGGACAGTGTACAGCGAGCTTTACTCTGTATCTAATCCCGTGCTGCACCTGTCCTGATTGTGTTTCATGGGGACAGTGTCGAGGGAGCTTTACTCTGTATCTAACCCCGTGCTGTCCCTGTCCTGGGAGTGTTTGATGCGGACAGTGTCGAGGGAGCTTTACTCTGTATGTAACCCCGTGCTGCACCTGTCCTGAGTGTGTTTGATGGGGACAGTGTACTGCGAGCTTTACTCTGTATCGAACCCCGTGCTGTACCTGTCCTGGGAGTGTTTGATGGGGGCGGTGTAGAGGGAGCTTTACTCTGTATCTAACCCCGTGCTGTACCTGAACTGAGTGTGTTTGGTGAGGACAGTTTAGAGGGAGCTGTACTCTGTATCTAACCCCGTGCTGTACCTGTCCTGAGTGTGTTTGATGGGGACAGTGTACAGCGAGCTTTAGTCTGTATCTAATCCCGTGCAGCACCTGTCCTGGGAGTGTTTCATGGGGACAGTGTCGAGGGAGCTTTTCTCTGTATCTAACCCCGTGCTGTATCTGTCCTGGTTGTGTTTGATGGGGACAGTGGAGAGGGAGCTTTCCTCTGTATCTGACCCCGTGCTGCACCTGTCCTGAGTGTGTTTGATGGGGACAGTATACAGCGAGCTTTACTCTGTATCTAACCCCGTGCTGCACCTGTCCTGGGAGTGTTTGATGGGGACAGTGCAGAGGGAGCTTTACTCTGTATCTAACCCCGTGCTGTACCTGTCCTGGGATTGTTTGATGGGGACGGTGTAGAGGGAGTTTATTCTGTGTCTAATCCCGTGCTGTACCTGTCCTGAGTGTGTTTGCTGGGAACAGTTTAGAGGGAGCTTTACTCTGTATCTCACCCCGTGCTGTACCTGTCCTGGGAGTGTTTGAAGGGGACAGTGTAGAGGGAGCTTTACTCTGTATCTAACCCCGTGCTGTACCTGTCCTCGGAGCGTTTGATGGGGATAGTGTCGAGGGATCTTTATTCTGGATCTAATCCCGGGCTGTAACTGTCCTGGGTGTCTTTGATGGGGACAGTGTCGAGGGAGCTTTACTCTGTATCTAACCCCGTGCTGTATCTGACCTGGGAGTGTTTGATGCGGACAGTGTCGAGGGAGCTTTACTCTGTATCTAACCCCGTGCTGCACCTGTCCTGAGTGTGTTTGATGGGGACAGTGTCGAGGGAGCTTTACTCTGTATCTAACCCCGTGCTGCACCTGTCCTGAGTGCGTTTGATGGGGACAGTGTACAGTGAGCTTTACTCTGTATCTAATGCCGTGCTGCACCTGTCCTGGGAGTGTTTCATGGGGACAGTGTAGAGGGAGCTTTACTCTGTATCTAACCCCTTGTTGTACCTGTCCTGGGAATGTTTGATGGGGACAGTGTCGAGGGAGCTTTACTCTGTATCTAACCCCGTGCTGTATCTGTGCTGGGAGTGTTTGATGCGGACAGTGTCGAGGGAGCTTTACTCTGTGTCTAACCCTGTGCTGCACCTGTCCTGAGTGTGTTTGATGGGGACAGTGTACAGCGAGCTTTACTCTGTATCTAACCCCGTGCTTTACCTGTCCTGAGTGTGTTTGGTGGGGACAGTGTCGAGGGAGCTTTTCTCTGTATCTAACGCCGTGCTGTATCTGTCCTGGGAGTGTTTGATGGGGACGGTGTAGAGGGAGCTTAGCTCTGTATCTCACCCCGGGCTTTCCATGTCCTGAGTGTGTTTGATGGGGACAGTGTCGAGGGAGCTTTACTCTGTATCTAACGCCGTGCTGTATCTGTCCTGGGAGTGTTTGATGGGGACGGTGTACAGCAAGCTCTACTCTGTATCTAATCCCGTGCTGTATCTGTCCTGGGAGTGTTTGATGGGGACAGTGTGGAGGGAGCATTACTCTGTATCTAATCCCGTGCTGCACCTGTCCTGGGAGTGTTTGATGGGGACAGTGTAGAGGGAGCTTTACTCTGTATCTAATCCCGTGCTGTATCTGTCCTGGGAGTGTTTGATGGTGACAGTGCAGAGGGAGCTTTACTCTGTATCTAATCCCGTGCTGTACCTGTCCTGGGAGTGTTTAATGGGGACAGTGTAGAGGGAGCTTTACTCTGTATCTAATCCCGTGCTGCACCTGTCCTGGGAGTGTTTGATGAGGGACAGTGTAGAGGGAGCTTTACTCTGTATCTGACCCCGTGTTGTACCTGTCCTGGGAGTGTTTGATGGGGGACAGTGTAGAGGGAGCTTTACTCTGTATCTCACCCCGTGCTGTATCTGTCCTGGGTGTGTCTGATTGGGACAGTGTGGAGGGAGCTTTACTCTGTCTCTAACCCCGTGCTGTACCTGCCCTGGGAGTGTTTGATGTGGGACAGTGTAGAGGGAGCTTTACTCTGTATCTCACCCCGTGCTGTATCTGTCCTGGGTGTGTCTGATTGGGACAGTGTGGAGGGAGCTTTACTCTGTCTCTAACCCCGTGCTGTACCTGCCCTGGGTGTGTTTGATGGGGACAGTGTAGAGGGAGCCTTACACTGTATCTAACCCCGTGCTGCACCTGTCCTGGGTGTGTTTGATGGGAACAGTATAGAGGGAGCTTTACTCTGTATCTAACCCCGTGCTGCACCTGTCCTGGGAGTGTTTCATGGGGACAATGTAGAGGGAGCTTCTCTCTGTATCTAACCCTGTGCTGTATCTGTCCTGGGTGTGTTTCATGGGGACAGTGTAGAGGGAGCTTTCCTCTGTATCTAACCCCGTGCTGCACCTGTCCTGAGTGTGTTTGATGGGGACAGTGTAGAGGGAGCTTCACTCTGTATCTAACCCCGTGCTGCACCTGTCCTGAGTGTGTTTGATGGGGACAGTGTACAGCGAGCTTTATTCTGTATCTAACCCCGTGCTGTACCTGTCCTGAGTGTGTTTGGTGGGGACAGTGTAGAGGGAGGTTTTCTCTGCATGAAAACACTTGATGAATCCACTCTTCGATCGCTTCAATGTGGGAACAAAGGGGGATCTAATTTTATCCAGTAATTGGATAGAGCTCTTGGGGCTAAAGTGGGATCAGGATGTTGAATTTGATGATCAGCCATGATCATAATGAATGTTGGAGCAGGCTGGAAGGGCCGAATGGCCTCCTCCTGCTTCTAGTTTGTGTGTTTATAAATGATGAAAAGGCAGCAGCAGTGGGAGTTCAATATGTGTGGATATTTCACAGCTGGATTCACACAATACACACAGCAATGTCGCTGATATTTTGGAAATGCTGCAAATGTTGTCAAACACAATACGCAGGGCACCTTAATGTTGCAATGTTACTCCCAAAATGTCATCCCACAGGGTCAACATTTCTGTACAATGTGAGTGAATCGTAAGTTAATATAGTTCAGTTTCAATGTTTAAAATAACCAGTCACTTTTCTGTGGCTGCTTTGGGAATGTCAGTGGAATGTAGTTTACAGTAAAGTCTGAACAATTGTATTGGGGAATAATTGGAAGCAGTTTCCATTGAGAGCTTCCTGCATTCTGGAAATGTGTGTGATCTATTCAGAGATTGGAAATGATGGATGAATAAAGATACAGTTCTTTGTTACTGACATTAGATTGTGACCCTTGAAGTTTCACCAGTTCCATGTGCTGAGAGAAAGGAATGATTAAGCAACATCCAGCATTCAAATTCTCCAGAGAAGTTTAAAAGGCAGTGAAAGACTGAATACACAAACTCTGAGACAGACAGACACAACTGTATTCACAGCTTAAACTTCATGTTAGAATCTGCAGAGATGAGATCATGGTTGGAATAAACAAGAGTCCACACTGGGATGCTGAGCAATTTGAGTTCTGTTTTTCCTAAAAGTCAACCTAAAAATCTGCAATTAAAAATTCCTTGGACAGAGCAGAGGGGATTTTACTCTGTGTGTTGTGTTTGGGTTGGAAGTGTTTTCTGAGCAGGGTGGTACGGTGGCACAGTGGTTGGCACTGCTGCCTCACAGCGCCAGGAGCCCGGGTTCAATTCCAGCCTCGGGTGACTGTCTGTATGGAGTTTACACATTCTCCCCATGTCTGCGTTGGTTTCCTCCGGGTGCCCCGGTTTCCTCCCACACTCCAAAGATATGCGGGCTATTTTGATTGGCTATGCTAAATTGCCCCTTAATGTCCAGGGATGTGTAGGTTCGGGGAATTAGCTCTGGTAAATGCATGGCGTTATGCGGATAGATGCTCTTTCGGAGAGTCAGTACAGACCCGATAGGCTGAATGGCCTCCTTCTGCACTGTGGTGATTGTATGGTTTTTGTGTCGATGAAGATTTACTCTGAAACACTGGGATTGAGGTTAAGGAGTGATTTAATGAAACCCTTCAAAATAATAAGTGAAATGGAGAGGGTTAATAAAGAAGAAAGCTAAAAACAGAATACTGCAGATGCAGGAATCATGGGTGGCACAGAGGTTAGCACTGCTGCCTCAGAGCTCCAGGGACCCGGGGTCGATTCCAGGCTTGGGTCACTGTCTGTGCGGAGTCTGTACATTCTCCCCGTGTCTGCGTGGGTTTCCTCCGCCTGCTCCACTTTCCCCCCACAGTTCGAAAGACACGATGGTTAGGGTGCGTTGGCCATGCTAAATTCTCCCTCAGTGTCGCCGAACAGGCGCTGAAACAAAAACAGAAAATCTCAGCAGGTTTTAATGCAGTGAAACGCATTAAACAGCATCTGTGGAGAGGGAATGGAGCCAATGTTTCGAGTCAGGATGACCCACAGATGCTGATAAAGAGGAACATTTTCTGCTGGTTGGGGAGTCTAGGACTTGGGGGACATTTGATTTTAGACAATGTTTGGTATTTTAGACTTTTAGGAGTGAAATGAAGAAACACTTTGCCACGTGGAACTTACAAAGAAACATAGAAAATAGGAACAGGTGGAGGCCATTCAGCCCTTCCATCCTGCTCCGCCATCCATTGTGACCATGGCTGATCATGGTTTCCTCCGGGTGCTCCGGTTTCCTCCCACAGTCAAAAGATGCCCAGGTTGGTTGATTGGCCGTGACAAATTGACCCTAGTTTCGGGGGGGATCAGCAGGGTAAATGTGTGGTGTTACGGGGATAGGGTGGGATTGTTGTCGGTGCAGGCTCGATGGGCCGAATGGTCTCCTCCTGTTCCTATTTGCGACGTTTCTTTGTAAGTGTCAGGTACAATCTGCGACTGTACATCTTGTGTGTGTCTCAGTGTCAGCTCTGAAACCTGTACAGCACAATCCCATCCTGTTTCAGTCCCAGTCTGCCTCTTTATCTGTATCTCTCCCTCTGAAATTTGCTTGTCCTTTTCCTGAATAAGACTGACTACATTTCCAAAGGGCTGGATTCATACAATAAAACAGCAAGCTTTCTTCAAACGATGGTTTGCAAATGTTGGTGAGCTCAGTACACGTGGTACATTAATGTTACAATGAGATAGAATCTGTATTCAGACAACTGTCATCCCAGAGACTCCAAACTTCACCGTGTTAACATTCTGACCAAACTTGCTTTCCATAAAGCAAGGCTGACAAATTCCAATCCTCCTTTTCCGATGCGCTCTGACTAATATATTTCTTTCACTCACTATCTCTCGGTCCCCCTCTTGATCTTTGTCACTCCCTTTTTCTCACTCACTCAGTCTGTGTTTTCTCTGAATCTCTCTCTCTCTCCCTCTGAGAATCTAGAATGAAACATCAGTCAGCTTTTTTAGGTTTGTTCACAGTGAGCAATTTTCTTCAATGCTTTCTCAGATAAGGAGAGCAAAACTGTACACAATACTGCAGGTGTGGTCTCACTGAGGCCCTGTACAGCTGCAGTAAGACATCCTTGCTCCTGGACTCACATCCTCTTGCAAAGAAGGACAACATCCCATTGGTCTTCCTAACTGCTTGCTTACCTGCACGCTCACTTCCAGTGACTGGTGTATAAGGACATCCAGGTCCCTTTGTACACCATCATTCCCAATCTATCACCATTTAACCTATACTCTGCCATTCTGTTTCTCCGTTCAAAGTGGAAAACATCACATTTATCCACATGTGTGGTGTGTGAGTTTGTGTCCAAATACAGTCAAACTAAGACACAAACTGGGGCTTTAACCACACACACAGTGTTGTGTACAGTTTTATCCTCTTACCTAAGGAAATACATTCTTGTTGAGAGACTTCAATGACGTTTAACTGCATTAATTCCAGGGGTGGAGGGAGTGCCCCCTGAGGAAAGATTCAATAGACTGGACTTTTATTTTATGCACTTTGGAAAAATGAGAGGTGATCTCATTCAAACTCAGAGAGTTCTTACAGGGCCCAGCGGGGTAGAGACATAAAGATTTACACATTGGAAACAAGCCCTTTGGCCAAACTTGTCCATGCCACCCAGATTTTACCATTAAGCTAGTACCATTTGCCTGTTTGACATATATCCCTCCATACCAATCTTCCCAATATAACTGTCTAAATGCTTTCTTAAATATAAAATTGTACCCGCCGCTACTACGACCTCTGGCAGCTTGTTCCAATTCCTCACCACCCTCTGTGTGAAAAGAATTGCCCTCTGGACCCTCTCCTCTCTCACCTTAAACCTGTGCCCTCTAGTTTTAGACTCCTCTCTCTTTTGGAAAAGATGTTGACGAGCTTATCAAAGGACAACAAAAATTACAGCACAGGAACAGGCCCTTCGGCCCTCCAAGCCTGCACCGACCATGCTGCCTGACTGAACTAAAACCCCCTACCCTTCCGGGGACCATATCCCTCTATTCCCATCCTATTCATGTATTTGTCCAGACACTCCGTAAAGCTCACGATTGTGTCTGCTTCCACTACCTCCCCGGCAGTGAGTTCCAGGCACACCACCCTCTGTGTAAAAAACATGCCTCGTACATCTCCTTTAAACCTTGCCTCTCGCACCTGAAACTTATGCCCCCGAGTAATTGACTCTTCGACCCAGAGAAAAAGCTTCTGAATATCCACTCTGACCATGCCCCTCATAATCTTGTAGACTTCTACCAGTTCACCCCTCAACCTCTGTCGTTCCAATGAGAACAAATCAAGTTTCTCCAACCTCTCCTCATAGCTAATGCCCTCCATACCAGGCAACATCCTGGTAAATCTTTTCTGAATCCTCTCCAAAGCCTCCACATTTTTCTGGTAGTGTGTCGACCAGAATTGAACACTATATTCCAAGTGCGGATTAACTGAGGTTCTATAAAGCTGCTATATTTATGCCTCATTATTTTATAGACCTCTATAAGACCACGCCTAAGTCAACTCAAGGACAAAAAGTCCCAGACTATCCAGCCTCTCATTATAACTCAAACCATCAAGACCCTGTAGCATCCCAGTAATTCTTTTCTGCGCACTTTCTAGTTTAAAAATATCCTTTCTATAATAGGGTGACCAAAACAATACACAGCATTCCAAGTGTGGTCTTACCAATGCCTTGTATAACTCCAACAAGACGTCCCAACTCCTGTATTCAATGTTCTGACCAATGAAACCAAGCATGTGGAATGCCTTCTTCACCACTCTATCCACCTGTGACTCCACTTTCAAGGAGTTATCAATCTGTACCCCGAGATCTCTTTGTTCTGTAACTCTCACCAACACCCTACCATTAACTGAGTAAGTCCTGCGTTGGTTCAATCCACCAAAATGCATCACCTCACATTTATCTAAATTAAACTCCATCTGCCATTCATCAGCCCACTGGCCCAATTGATCAAGATCCCGTTGCAATCCTAGATAACCTTCTTCACTGTCCACTATGCCATAAATGTTGGTGTCATTTGCAAACGTACGAACCATGCCTCCTAAATTCTCATCCAAATCATTAATATAAATGACAAATAACAGTGGACCCAGCACCGATCCCTGAGGCACCCCGCTGGTCACAGGCCTCCAGTTTGAAAAACAACCCTCTACAACCACCTTCTGTCATCAAGCCTATTTTATATCAATTTGGCTACCTCACCCTGGATCCCGTGAGATTTAACCAAATCCTGTCTGCTTTTGTTTTGAAATGTTTACATTTTTTAACACTGAAACCTCTTGCCCTTGTTGGGAATATCAGTGCGGTTTGAGAAAAGCAAACACTGATCCCACACTAAACACCCCCCAACACAGAACTGAGCAGAGAGTGTGAAATGTGACTGGTGTGAGTGTGGATTGTCTTTTAAAAGTGGGTAAGAAACACTCCCCCATTTTCAAATCTTTACCTTGCTTATGTAGCGTCTCGGACTCCCCTGTCACTCACTATCCATCTGAATTAATCTCTATTCCTCACTGTCTAACTGTTACTCTCTGCATTGCTCCCTCTCCCTATCTCTCTGTTACTCTGCATCGCTCCATCTCTCTCTCCCTTCCTCTCTCTCTCTATCCCTCTCATCCACCATGTTGTTTATCGTTAAGGGGTCTAATCACGGAGAATTCAAACACTCTTTCTGTTTCTGTCTTGGCAGAATTAGCAACATGAGTGGAGATTTCAAGACTGGATTCACACAATACAGACAGAACGCTGGTGAGCTCAGTACACGTGGTACCTGAATGTTACAATAAGATAGAATCTGTATTCAGACAACTGTCACCCCACAGGGTCCAAACTTCACCGTGTTAATTTGATTTGATTTGATTGATTTGTATTGGGATGCAGTGAAAAGTATTGTTTCTTGTGCGCTATACAGACAAAACATTCCGTCCGTAGAGTACACAGGGAGAAGGAGAGGAAAGGGTGTAGAATATAGTGTTGCAGTTACCGATCGGGTGTAGAGAAAGATCAGCTCACACACACTCTCTCTCTTACACACTCTCAGACACACACATAATCTCACACACACACATACACACACTCTCTCTCACACACACACACTCTCTCTCTCACACACACACTCTCTCTCTCTCACACACACACACTGTCACACACACTCTTTCACGCTCACACACTCTCGAACACATGCACTCTCTCACACAGACACACTCACACCCACACATACACGCGCTCTTTCTCTCACACACAAGACTCTCTCTCATACACACGCGCACTCTTACGCACTCACACATACACACGCTCTCTCTCTTACACACACACTCTCTCTCACACACGTACTTTCTCTCTCACACACACACTCTCTCTCACACACGTACTCTCTCTCTCTCACACACACACTTTTATGCTCACACACTCTCTCATGCACTCTCTCACACTTTCTCACATATACACTCTCTCACACACACTCACACACACAGTCTCTCTCTCGCACACACTCTGTCTCTCTCAAACACTGTCTCTCACACATTCCCTCTCTCTCTCAAACACACACAAACACGCACATATTCTCTCTCACTCGCACACAATGATGGGGACAGTGTAGAGGGAACTTTACTCTGTATCGAACCCTGTGCTGTACCTGTCCTGGGAGTGTTTGATGGGGACAGTGTAGAGGGAACTTTACTTTGCATCTAACCCCGTGCTGTACCAGTCCAGGGAGTGTGTGATGCGGACAGTGTAGAGGGAACTTTATCCTGTACCTAGCCCATGCTGTCCTTGTCCTGGGAGTGATTGATGGGGACAGTGTAGATGGAACTTTACTTTGTATCTAACCCCGTGCTGTACCTGTCCTGGGAATATTTGATCGGGACAGTGTAGAGGGGTCGTTTCTGGGTACCTCACCCCGTGCTGTTCCTGTCCTGGATGTGTTTGATGGGGACAGTGTAGAGGGAACTTTACTCTGTATCTAACACCGTGCTGTACCTGTCCTGGGAGTGTTTGAAGGGGGACAGTATAGAGGGAGCTTTACTCTGTATCGAACTCCGTGCTCTCCCTGTCCAGGGAGTGTTTGGTAGGGGACAGTATAGAGGGAGCTTTACTCTGTATCTAACCCCATGCTCTATCTGTCCTGGGCGTGTTTGATGGAGACAGTGTAGAGGGAGCTTTACTCTGTATCTAACCCCATGCTCTATCTGTCCTGGGAGTGTTTGATGGGGTCAGTGTAGAGGGAGCTTTACTCTGTATCTAACCCCGTGTTGTATCTGTCCTGTGTGTGTTTGATGAGGACAGTGCAGAGGGAGCTTTACTCCGTATCTAACCCCGTGTTGTATCTGTCCTGTGTGTGTTTGATGGGGACAGTGCAGAGGGAGATTTACTCTGTATCTAACCCCGTGTTGTATCTGTCCTGTGTGTGTTTGATGGGGACAGTGTGCAGGGAGCTTTATTCTGTAACCCCATGCTGAACATGTCCTGTGAGTGTTTGATGGGGACAGTGTAGAGGGGGTTTTACTCTCCATCTAACCCCGTGCTGTACCTGTCCTGGGAGTATTTGATGGGGACAGTGTGGAGGGAGCTTTACTCTGTATCTAACCCCGTGCTGTATCTATCCTGGGAGTGTTTGATGGGGACAGTGTAGAGGGAGCTTTACTCTGTATCTAACCCCGTGCTGTACCTGTCCTGGGAGTGTTTGATGGGGACAGTGTGGAGGTAGCTTTACTCTATATCTAGCCCCGTGCTGCACCTGTCCTGGCAGTGTTTGATGGGGACAGTGTGGAGGGAGCTTTACTCTGTATCTAACCCTGTGCTGTACCTGTCCTGGGAGTGTGTGATGTGGACAGTGTAGAGGGAGCTTTACTCTGTATCTAACCCCGTGCTGTACCTGTCCTGGGAGTGTGTGATGGGGACAGTGTAGAGGGAGCTTTACTCTGCATCAAACCCCGTGCTCTATCTGTCCTGGGACTATTTGATGGGGACAGTGTAGAGGGAACTTTACTTTGTATCTAAACCCGTGCTGTGTCTGTCCTGGGTGTGTTTGATGGGGACAGTGTGCAGGGAGCTTTATTCTGTAACCCCATGCTGAACATGTCCTGGGGGTGTTTGATGGGGACAGTGTAGAGGGAGCTTTTCTCTGTATCTCACCCCGTGCTGTATCTGTCCTGTGTGAGTTTGATGGGGACAGTGTGCAGGGAGCTTTATTCTGTAACCCCATGCTGAACATGTCCTGGGGGTGTTTGATGGGGACAGTGCAGAGGGAGCTTTTCTCTGTATCTAACCCCGTGCTCCACCTGTCCTGAGAGTGTTTGATGTGGACAGTGCAGAGGGAGCTTTACTCTGTATCTAACCCCGTGCTGTAACTGTCCTGGGAGTGTTTGATGGGGACAGTGTAGAGGGAGCTTTACTCTGTATCTAACCCTGTGCTGTACCTGTCCTGGGAGTGTTTGATGGGGACAGTGTAGAGGGAACTTTACTTTGCATCTAACCCCGTACTGTACCTGTCCAGGGAGTGTGTGATGCGGACAGTGCAGAGGGAGCTTTACTCTGTATCTCACCCTGTGCTGGACCTATCCTGAGAGTGTTTGATGGGGACAGTGTAGAGGGAACTTTACTCTGTATCTAACCCCGTGCTGTACCTGTCCTGGGAGTGTTTGATGCGGGCAGTGTCGAGGGAGCTTTACTCTGTGTCTAACTCCATGCTGTATCAATCCTGGGAGTGTTGATGTGGGAAAGTGTAGAGGGAGCTTTACTCTGTATCGAACCCCGTGCTGTCCCTGTCCTGGGAGTGTTTGATGGGGACACTGTAGAGGGAGCTTTACTCTGGATCTAACCCCGTGCTGTACATGTCCTGGGAGTCTTTGAAGGGGACAGTGTAGAGGGAGCTTTACTCTGTATCTAACCCCGTGCTGTACCTGTCCTGGGAGTGTTTGAAGGGGACAGCGTAGAGGGAGCATTACTCTGCATCTACCCCCGTGCTGCACCTATCCTGCGAGTGTTTGATGGGGACAGTGTCGAGGGAGCTTTACTCTGGATCTAACCCCGTGCTGTGCCCGTCCTGGGAGTGTTTGATGGGGACAGTGTCGAGGGAGCTTTACTCTGTATCTAACCCCGTGCTGTACCCGTCCTGGGAGTGTTTGATGGGGACAGTGTCGAGGGAGCTTTACTCTGTTTCTAACCCCGTGCTGTACCCGTCCTGGGAGTGATTGATGGGGACAGTGTCGAGGGAGCTTTACTCTGTTTCTAACCCCGTGCTGTACCTGTCCTGGGAGTGTCTGATGGGGACGGTGGAGAGGGAGCTTTACTCTGTATCTAACACCGTGCTGGACCTGTCCTGGGAGTATTTGATGGGGGACAGTGTCGAGGGAGCTTTACTCTGTATCTAATCCCGTGCTGTATCTGTCGTAGGAGTGTTTGATGGGGACAGTGCCGAGGGAGCTTTACTCTGTATCTAACCCCGTGCTGTATCTCTCCTGGGAGTGTATGAAGGGGACAGTGTCGATGCAGCTTTACTCTGCATTTAAAGCCTTGCTGTATCTGTCCTGGGAGTATTTAATGGCGACAATGTAGAGGGAGCTTTACTCTGTATCTAGCTCCATGCTGTATCTATCCTGGGAATTGTTTGATCGGGACAGTGTAGAGTGAGCTTCACTCTGCATCTATCCCTGTGCTATTTCTGTCCTGGGAGTGTTTGATGGGGGACAGTGTAGAGGGAGCTTTACTCTGTATCTAACCCCGTGCTGTACCTGTCCTGGGAGTGTTTGATGGGGACAGTGTAGAGGGAGCTTTACTCTGTATCTAACCCCGTGCTGTACCTGTCCTCGGAGTGTTTGATGGGGACAGTGTAGAGGGAGCTTTACTCTGTATCTAACCCCGTGCTGTACCTGTCCTGGGAGTGTTTGATGGGGGACAGTGTCGAGGGAGCTTTACTCTGTATCTAACCCCGTGCTGTATCTGTCCTGGGAGTGTATGAAGGGGACAGTGTCGAGGCAGCTTTACTCTGCATCTAATGCCTTGCTTTATCTGTCCTGGGATTATTTAATGGCGACAGTGTAGAGGGAGCTTTACTCTGTATCTAACTCCATGGTGTATCTATCCTGGGAATTGTTTGATCTGGACAGTGTACAGTGAGCTTCACTCTTCATCTATCCCTGTGCTGTATCTGTCCTGGGAGTATTTAATGGCGACAGTGTAGAGAGAGCTTTACTCTGTATCGAACCCCGTGCTGTACATGTCCTGGGATTGTTGGATGGGAACGGTTTAGAGGGAGCTTTACTCTTTATGTCACCCCATGCTGTACCTGTACTGAGTGTGATTGGTGGGGACAGTGTCGAGGGAGCTTTACTCTGTATCTAACCCCGTGCTGTACCTGTCCTGTGTGTGTTTGGTGGGGACAGTGTAGAGGGAGCTTTACTCTTTATGTAATCCCGTGCTGTACCTGTTCTGGGAGTGTTTGATGGGGGACAGTTTAGAGGGAGCTTTACTCAGTATCTATCCCTGTGCTGTACCTGTCCTGTGAGTGTTTGATGGGGACAGTGTCGAGGGAGCTTTACTCTGTATCTAACCCCGTGCTGCACCTGTCCTGAGTGTGTTTCATGGGGACAGTGTACAGGGAGCTTTACTCTGTATCGAACCCCGTGCTGTATCTGACCTGGGTGTGTTTGATGCGGACAGTGTCGTGGGAGCTTTACTCTGTATCTAACCCCATGCTCCACCTTTCCTGGGTGTGTTTGTTGGGGACAGTGTACAGCGAGCTTTACTCTGTATCTAATCCCATGCTGCACCTGTCCTGGGAGTTTTTCGTGGGGAAAGTGTAGAGGGAGCTTTTCTCTATCTAACCCCGTGCTGTATCTGTCCTGGGAGTGTTTGACGGGGGGCAGTGTAGAGGGAGCTTTCCTCTGTATCTAAACCCTTTGCTGTCCCTGTCCTGGGAGTGTTTGATGGGGACAGTGTAGAGGGAGCTTTACTCTGGATCTAACCCCGTGCTGTAACTGTCCTGGGAGTGTTTGAAGGGGACAGTGTAGAGGGAGCTTTACTCTGTATCTAACCCCTTTCCTTGCCTGTCCTGGGAGTGTTTGATGGGGGACTGTTTAGAGGGAGCTTTACTCTGTATTTAACCCCGTGCTATACCTGTCCTGGGTGTATTTGATTGGGACAGTGTAGAGGGAGCTTTACTCTGTATCTAACCCCGTGCTGTACCTGTCCCTGGAGTGTTTGATGGGGACAGTGTGGAGGGAGCTTTACTCTGTATCTAGCCCCGTGCTGTACCTGTCCCTGGAGTGTTTGATGGGGACAGTGTCGAGGGAGCTTTACTCTGTATCGAACCCCGTGTTGTACCTGTTCTGGGAGTGTTTGATGGGGACGGTGTAGAGGGAGATTGACTCTGGATCTAACCCCTTGCTGTACCTGTCCTAGGAGGGTTTGAAGGGGACAGTGAAGACCGAGCTTTACTCTGTATCTCGCCCCGTGCTGTACCTGCCCCTGGAGTGTTTGATGGGGAGAGTGTTGAGGGAGCTTTACTCTGTGTGAAACCCCGTGCTGCAGCTATCCGGGGAGTGTGTGATGGGGGCAGTGTAGAGGGAGCTTTACTCTGTATCTCACCCCATGCTGTACCTGTCCTGGGAGTGTTTGATGCGGACAGTGTAGAGGGAGCTTCACTCTGTATCTAACGCAGTGCTGTACCAGTTCTGGGAGTGTTTGATGGGGACGGTGGAGAGGGAGCTTGATTCTGCATCAAACTCCGTGCTGTACCTGTCCTGGGAGTGTTTGATGGGGGACAGTGGAGAGGGAGCTTTACTCTGTATCTAACCCCGTGCTGTACCTGTCCTGGGACTGTTTGATGGGGACAGTGGAGAGGGAGCTTTACTCTGTATCTAACCCCTTTCCTTGCCTGTCCTGGGAGTGTTTGATGGGGGAGAGTTTAGAGGGAGCTTTACTCTGTATTTAACCCCGTGCTGTAGCTGTCCTGGATGTGTTTGATGGGGACAGTGTAGAGGGAGCATTACTCTGTATCTCGCCCCGTGCTGTACCTGTCACTGGAGTGTTTAATGGGGACAGTGTCGAGGGAGCTTCACTCTGTATCTAACCCCGTGCTGTACCTGTTCTGGGAGTGTTTGATGGGGACGGTGTAGAGGGAGCTTGACTCTGTATCAAACCCCGTGCTGTACCTGTCCTGGGAGTGTTTGATGGGGGACAGTGGAGAGGCAGCTTTACTCTGTATCTAACCCCGTGCTGTACCTGTCCTGGGAGTGTTTGATGGGGACAGTGTAGAGGGAGCTTTACTCTGTATCTAGCCCCGTGCTGTACCTGCCCCGGGAGTGTTTGATGGGGACAGTGTAGAGGGAGCTTACTCTGTATCTAACCCCGTGCTGTACCTGTCCTGGGAGTGTTTGATGGGGGCAGTGTCGAGGGAGCTTTACTCTGTATCTCACCCCATGCTGTACCTGTCCTGGGAGTGTTTGATGCGGACAGTGTAGAGGGAGATTTACTCTGTATCTAACGCCGTGCTGTACCAGTTCTGGGAGTGTTTGATGGGGACGGTGGAGAGCGAGCTTGACTCTGTATCAAACTCCGTGCTGTACTTGTCCTGGGAGTGTTTGATGGCGGACAGTGGAGAGGGTGCTTTACTCTGTATCTAAACCCGTGCTGTACCTGTCCTGGGACTGTTTGATGCGGAGAGTGTAGAGGGAGCTTTACTCTGTATCTTACCTCTTTCCTTGCTTTTCCTGGGAGTGTTTGATGGGGGACAGTTTAGAGGGAGCTTTATTCTGTATTTAACGATGTGCTGTACCTGTCCTGGGTGTGTTTGATGGGGACAGTGTCGAGGGAGCTTTACTCTGTATCTAACCCCGTGCTGTACCAGTTCTGGGAGTGTTTGATGGGGACGGTGTAGAGGGAGCTTGACTCTGTATCAAACCCCGTGCTGTACCTGTCCTGGGAGTGTTTGATGGGGGACAGTGGAGAGGGAGCTTTACTCTGTATCTAACCGCTTTCCTTGCCTGTCCTGGGAGTGTTTGATGGGGAACAGTTTAGAGGGAACGTTACTCTGGATCTTGCCCCGTGCTGTTCTTGTCCTGCGAGTGTTTGATGGGGTCAGTGTCGAGGGAGCTTTACTCTGTATCTAACCCCGTGCTGTACCTGTCTTGGGAGTATTTGATGGGGACAGTGTCGAGGGACCTTTACTCTGAATCTAACCCCGTGCTGTACCTGTCCTGGGAGTGTTTGATCGGGACAGTGTCGAGGGAGCTTTACTCTGAATCTAACCCCGTGCTGTACCTGTCCTGGGAGTATTTGATGGGGACAGTGTCGAGGGAGCTTTACTCTGTATCTAATCCCGTGCTGTATCTGTCGTAGGAGTGTTTGATGGTGACAGTGTCGAGGGAGCTTTACTCTGTATCGAACCCCGTGCTGTATCTGTCCTGGGAGTGTATGAAGGGGACAGTGTCGAGGCAGCTTTACTCTGCATCTAAAGCCTTGCTGTATCTCTCCTGGGAGTATTTAATGGCGACAGTGAAGAGGGAGCTTTACTCTGTTTCTAACTCCATGCTGTATCTATCCTGGGAATTGTTTGATCGGGACAGTGTAGAGTGAGCTTCACTCTGCATCTATCCCTGTGCTGTATCTGTCCTGGGAGTATTTAATGGCGACAGAGTCGAGAGAGCTTTACTCTGTATCTAACCCCGTGCTATACCTTTCCTGGGAGTGTTTGATGGGGGACAGTGTAGAGGGAGCTTTACTCTGTATCAAACCCCGTGCTGTACATTTCCTGGGAGTGTTTGATGGGGGACAGTGGAGATGGAGCTTTACTCTGTATCTAACCCCGTGCTGTACCTGTCCTGGGACTGTTTGATGGGGACAGTGCAGAGGGAGCTTTACTCTGTATCAAACCGCTTTCCTTGCCTGTCCTGGGAGTGTTTGATGGGGGACAGTTTAGAGGGAGCTTTACTCTGGATCTAACCCCGTGCTGTGCATGTCCTGGGATTGTTTGATGGGGACGGTGTAGAGGGAGCTTTACTCTTTATCTAACCCCATGCTGTACCTGTACTGAGTGTGATTGGTGGGGACAGTGTCGAGGGAGCTTTACTCTGTATCTAACCCCGTGCTGTACCTGTCCTGGGTGTGTTTGGTGGGGACAGTGTAGAGGGAGCTTTACTCTGTATCTAACCCCGTGCTGTACCTGTTCTGGGAGTGTTTAATGGGGGACAGTTTAGACGGAGCTTTACTCTGTATCTATCCCTGTGCTGTACCTGTCCTGGGAGTGTTTGATGGGGACAGTGTCGAGGGAGCTTTACTCTGTATCTAACACCGTGCTGCACTTGTCCTGAGTGTGTTTCATGGGGACAGTGTACAGGGAGCTTTACTCTGTATCTAACACCGTGCTGTATCTGTCCTGGGTGTGTTTGATGCGGACAGTGTCGTGGGAGCTTTACTTTGTATCTAACCCCATGCTCCACCTTTCCTGGGTGTGTTTGATGGGGACAGTGTACAGCGAGCTTTACTCTGTATCTAATCCCATGCTGCACCTGTCCTGGGAGTGTTTCATGGGGAACGTGTAGAGGGAGCTTTTCTCTATCTAACCCCGTGCTGTATCTGTCCTGGGAGTGTTTGATGGGGGACAGATTAGAGGGAGCTTTACTCTGTATCTATCCCCGTGCTGTACCTCTCCTGGGAGTGTTTGACGGGGGACAGTGTAGAGGGAGCTTTACTCTGTATCTAACCCCTTTCCCTGCCTGTCCTGGGAGTGTTTGATGGGGGACAGTTTAGAGGGAGCTTTACTCTGTATTTAACCCGGTGCTGTACCTGTCCTGGGTGTGTTTGGTGGGGACAGTGTAGAGGGAGCTTTACTCTGTATCTAACCCCGTGCTGTACCTGTTCTGGGAGTGTTTAATGGGGGACAGTTTAGAGGGAGCTTTACTCTGTATCTATCCCTGTGCTGTACCTGTCCTGGGAGTGTTTGATGGGGACAGTGTCGAGGGAGCTTTACTCTGTATCTAACCCCGTGCTGCACCTGTCCTGAGTGTGTTTCATGGGGACAGTGTACAGGGAGCTTTAATCTGTATCTAACCCCGTGCTGTATCTGTCCTGGGTGTGTTTGATGCGGACAGTGTCGTGGGAGCTTTACTTTGTATCTAACCCCATGCTCCACCTTTCCTGGGTGTGTTTGATGGGGACAGTGTACAGCGAGCTTTACTCTGTATCTAATCCCATGCTGCACCTGTCCTGGGAGTGTTTCATGGGGAACGTGTAGAGGGAGCTTTTCTCTATCTAACCCCGTGCTGTATCTGTCCTGGGAGTGTTTGATGGGGGACAGATTAGAGGGAGCTTTACTCTGTATCTATCCCCGTGCTGTACCTCTCCTGGGAGTGTTTGACGGGGGACAGTGTAGAGGGAGCTTTACTCTGTATCTAACCCCTTTGCTGTCCCTGTCCTGGGAGTGTTTGATGGGGACAGTGTAGAGGGAGCTTTACTCTGGATCTAACCCCGTGCTGTACCTGTCCTGGGAGTGTTTGACGGGGGGCAGTGTAGAGGGAGCTTTACTCTGTATCTAACCCCTTTGCTGTCCCTGTCCTGGGAGTGTTTGATGGGGACGGTGTAGAGGGAGCTTGACTCTGTATCAAACCCCGTGCTGTACCTGTCCTGGGAGTGTTTGATGGGGGACAGTGGAGAGGGAGCTTTACTCTGTATCTAACCCCGTGCTGTACCTGTCCTGGGACTGTTTGATGGGGACAGTGTAGGGGGAGCTTTACTCTGTATCTAATCCCGTGCTGTACCTGTCCTGGGAGTGTTTGATGGGGGACAGTGGAGAGGGAGCTCTACTCTGTATCTAACCCCGTGCTGTACCTGTCCTGGGACTGTTTGATGGGGACAGTGTAGAGGGAGATTTACTCTGTATCTAACCGCTGTCCTTGCCTGTCCTGGGAGTGTTTGATGGGGGACAGTTTAGAGGGAGCTTTACTCTGGATCTAACCCCGTGCTGTACCTGTCCTGCGAGTGTTTGATGGGGTCAGTGTCGGGGGAGCTTTACTCTGTATCTAACTCCATGCTGTACCTATCCTGGGAGTGTATAATGGGAACAGTGTAGATTGAGCTTCAGTCTGCATCTAACCCCGTGCTGTACCTGTCCTGGGAGTGTTTGATGGGGACACTGTCGAGGGAGCTTTACTCTGTATCTAACCCCGTGCTGGACCTCTCCTGGGAGTGTTTGATGGGGGACAGTGTAGAGGGAGCTTTACTCTGTATCTAATCCCGTGCTGTATCTGTCGTAGGAGTGTTTGATGGGGACAGTGTCGAGGGTGCTTTACTCTGTATCTCACTCCGTGCTGTATCTGTCCTGGGAGTGTATGAAGGGGACAGTGTCGAGGGAGCTTTACTCCGTATCTAACCCCGTGCTGTATCTGTCCTGGGAGTATATGAAGGGGACAGTGTCGAGGCAGCTTTACTCTACATCGAAAACCTTGCTGTATCTGTCCTGGGAGTATTTAATGGCGACAGTGGAGAGAGAGCTTTACTCTGTATCTAACTCCATGCTGTATCTATCCTGGGAATTGTTTGATCGGGACAGTGTAGAGTGAGCTTCACTCTTCATCTATCCCTGTGCTATATCTGTCCTGGGAGTATTTAATGGCGACAGTGGAGAGAGAGCTTTACTCTGTATCGAACCCCGTGCTGTACCTGTCCTGGGATTGTTGGATGGGAACGGTGTAGAGGGAGCTTTACTCTTTATCTAACCCCATGCTGTACCTGTCCTGGGTGTGTTTGATGGGGACAGTGTAGAGGGAGCTTTACTCTGTATGTAATCCCGTGCTGTACCTGTTCTGGGAGTGTTTGATGGGGGACAGTGTAGAGGGAGCTTTACTCTGTATCTAACCCCGTGCTGTACCTGTTCTGGGAGTGTTTGATGGGGGACAGTTTAGAGGGAGCTTTACTCTGTATCTATCCCTGTGCTGCACCTGTCCTGAGTATGTTTCATGGGGACAGTGTACAGGGAGCTTTACTCTGTATCTAACCCCGTGCTGTACCTGTCCTGGGAGTGTTTGATGGGCACAGTGTCGAGGGAGCTTTACTCTATATCTAACCCCGTGCTGTACCTGTCCTGAGTGTGTTTCATGGGGACAGTGTACAGGGAGCTTTACTCTGTATCTAACCCCGTGCTGAATCTGTCCTGGGTGTGGTTGATGCGGACAGTGTCGAGGGAGCTTTACTCTGTATCTAACCCCATGCTGCACCTTTCTTGGGTGTGTTTGATGGGAACAGTGTCGATGGAGCTTTACTCTGTATCTAACCCCGTGCTGCACCCGTCCTGAGTGTGTTTGATGGGGACAGTGTAGAGCGAGCTTTACGCTGTATCTAATCCCGTGCTGCACCTGTCCTGGGAGTGTTTCATGGGGACAGTGTAGAGGGAGCTTTTCTCTATCTAACCCCGTGCTGTATCTGTCCTGGGAGTGTTTGATGGGGGACAGATTAGAGGGAGCTTTACTCTGTATCTATCCCCGTGCTGTACCTCTCCTGGGAGTGTTTGACGGGGGACAGTGTAGAGGGAGCTTTCCTCTGGATCTAACCCCGTGCTGTACCTTTCCTTGGTGTGTTTGATGGGGACAGTGTAGAGGGAGCTTTACTCTGTATCTAGCCCCGTGCTGTACCTGTCCCTGGAGTGTTTGATGGGGACAGCGTCGAGGGAGCTTCACCCTGTATCTAACCCCGGGCTGTACCTGTTCTGGGAATGTTTGATGGGGACGGTGTAGAGGGAGCTTGACTCTGGATCTAATCCCGTGCTGTACCTGTCCTGGGAGTGTTTGATGGGGACAGTGTAGAGGGAGCTTTACTCTGTATCTAGCCCCGTGCTGTACCTGCCCCTGGAGTGTTTGATGGGGACAGTGCAGAGGGAGCTTTACTCTGTATCTAACCCCGTGCTGTACTGTCCAGGGAGTGTTTGATATGGACAGTGTAGAGGGAGCTTTACTCTGTATCTAACCCCGTGCTGTACCTGTCCTGGGAGTGTTTGATGGGGGACAGTGTCTAGGGAGCTTTACTCTGTATCTCACCCCATGCTGTACCTGTCCTGGGAGTGTTTGATGCGGACAGTGTAGAGGGAGCTTTACTCTGTATCTAACGCCGTGCTGTACCAGTTCTGGGAGTGTTTGATGGGGACGGTGGAGAGGGAGCTTGACTCTGTATCAAACTCCGTGCTCTACCTGTCCTGGGAGTGTTTGATGGGGGACAGTGCAGAGGGAGCTTTACTCTGTATCTAAACCCGTGCTGTACCTGTCCTGGGACTGTTTGATGGGGACAGTGTAGAGGAGCTTTACTCTGTATCTAACCCCTTTCCTTGCTTTTCCTGGGAGTGTTTGATGGGGGACATTTTAGAGGGAGCTTTCCTCTGTATTTAACCCCGTGCTGTACCTGTCCTGGGACTGTTTGATGGGGACAGTGTCGAGGGAGCTTTACTCTTTATCTAACCCCGTGCTGTACCTGTCCTGGGACTGTTTGATGGGGACAGTGGAGAGGGAGATTTACTCTGTATCTACCCGCTGTCCTTGCCTGTCCTGGGAGTGTTTGATGGGGGACAGTTTAGAGGGAGCTTTACTCTGGATCTAACCCCGTGCTGTACCTGTCCTGCGAGTGTTTGATGGGGTCAGTGTCGGGGGAGCTTTACTCTGTATCTAACTCCATGCTGTACCTATCCTGGGAGTGTATAATGGGGACAGTGTAGAGTGAGCTTCAGTCTGCATCTAACCCCGTGCTGTACCTGTCCTGGGAGTGTTTGATGGGGACAGTGTCGAGGGAGCTTTACTCTGTATCTAACCCCGTGCTGGACCTGTCCTGGGAGTGTTTGATGGGGGACAGTGTAGAGGGAGCTTTACTCTGTATCTAATCCCGTGCTGTATCTGTCGTAGGAGTGTTTGATGGGGACAGTGTCGAGGGAGCTTTACTCTGTATCTCACACCGTGCTGTATCTGTCCTGGGAGTGTATGAAGGGGACAGTGTCGAGGGAGCTTTACTCTGTATCTAACCCCGTGCTGTATCTGTCCTGGGAGTGTATGAAGGGGACAGTGTCGAGGCAGCTTTACTCTGCATCTAAAACCTTGCTGTATCTGTCCTGGGAGTATTTAATGGCGACAGTGTAGAGGGAGCTTTACTCTGTATCTAACTCCATGCTGTATCTATCCTGGGAATTGTTTGATCGGGACAGTGTAGAGTGAGCTTCACACTTCATCTATCCCTGTGCTGTATCTGTCCTGGGAGTATTTAATGGCGACAGTGGAGAGAGAGCTTTACTCTGTATCGAACCCCGTGCTGTACCTGTCCTGGGATTGTTGGATGGGAACGGTGTAGAGGGAGTTTTACTCTTTATCTAACCCCATGCTGTACCTGTACTGAGTGTGATTGGTGGGGACAGTGTAGAGGGAGCTTTACTCTGTATCTAACCCCGTGCTGTACCTGTTCTGGGAGTGTTTGATGGGGGACAGTGTCGAGGGTGCTTTACTCTGTATCTAACCCCGTGCTGTACCTGTTCTGTGAGTGTTTGATGGGGACGGTGTGGAGGGAGGTTGACTCTGTATCAAACCCCGTGCGACCTGTCCTGGGAGTGTTTGATGGGGGACAGTGGTGAGGGAACTTTACTCTGTATCTAACCCTGTGCTATACCTGTCCTGGGACTGTTTGAAGGGGACAGTGGAGAGGGAGCTTTACTCTGTATCTAACCCCTTTCCTTGCCTGTCCTGGGAGTGTTTGATGGGGGACAGTTTAGAGGGAGCTTTACTCTGGATCTAACCCCGTGCTGTACTTGTCCTGCGAATGTTTGATGGGGTCAGTGTCGAGGGAGCTTTACTCTGTATCTAACCCCGTGCTGTCCCTGTCCTGGGAGTGTTTGATGGGCGACAGTGTCGGGGAGCTTTACTCTGTATCTACCTCCATGCTGTACCTATCCTGGGAGTTTATAATGGGGACAGTGTAGAGTGAGCTTCACTCTGTATCTAACCCCTTTCCTTGCTTTTCCTGGGAGTGTTTGATGGGGGATAGTTTAGAGGGAGCTTTACTCTGTATTTAACCCCGTGCTGTCCCTGTCCTGGATGTGTTTGATGCGGACAGTGTAGAGGGAGCTTTACTCTGTATCTCGCCCCGTGCTGTACCTGTCCCTGGAGTGTTTAATGGGGACAGTGTCGAGGGAGCTTTACTCTGTATCTAACCCCGTGCTGTACCTGTTCTGGGAGTGTTTGATGGGGACGGTGTAGAGGGAGCTTGACTCTGTATCAAACCCCGTGCTGTACCTGTCCTGGGAGTGTTTGATGGGGAACAGTGGAGAGGGAGCTTTACTCTGTATCTAACCCCGTGCTGTACCTGTCCTGGGACTGTTTGATGGGGACAGTGTAGGGGGAGCTTTACTCTGTATCTAATCCCGTGCTGTACCTGTCCTGGGAGTGTTTGATGGGGGACAGTGGAGAGGGAGCTCTACTCTGTATCTAACCCCGTGCTGTACATGTCCTGGGACTGTTTGATGGGGACAGTGTAGAGGGAGCTTTACTCTGTATCTAGCCCCCTGCTATACCTGTCCCTGGAGTGTTTGATGGGGACAGTGTCGAGGGAGCTTTACTCTGTATCTAACCCCGTGCTGTACCTGTTCTGGGAGTGTTTGATGGGGACAGTGTCGAGGGAGCTTGACTCTGTATCAAACCCGGTGCTGTACCTGTCCTGAGAGTGTTTGATGGGGGACAGTGGAGAGGGAGCTTGACTCTGTATCTAACCGGTTTCCTTGCCTGTCCTGGGAGTGTTTGATGGGGAACAGTTTAGAGGGAGCTTTACTCTGGATCTAACCCCGTGCTGTACCTGTACTGGGAGTCTTTGATGGGGACGGTGTAGAGGGAGCTTGACTCTGTATCAAACCCCGTGCTGTACCTGTCCTGGGAGTGTTTGATGGGGAACAGTGGAGAGGGAGCTTTACTCTGTATCTAACCCCGTGCTGTACCTGTCCTGGGACTGTTTGATGGGGACAGTGTAGGGGGAGCTTTACTCTGTATCTAATCCCGTGCTGTACCTGTCCTGGGAGTGTTTGATGGGGGACAGTGGAGAGGGAGCTCTACTCTGTATCTAACCCCGTGCTGTACATGTCCTGGGACTGTTTGATGGGGACAGTGTAGAGGGAGCTTTACTCTGTATCTAGCCCCCTGCTATACCTGTCCCTGGAGTGTTTGATGGGGACAGTGTCGAGGGAGCTTTACTCTGTATCTAACCCCGTGCTGTACCTGTTCTGGGAGTGTTTGATGGGGACAGTGTCGAGGGAGCTTGACTCTGTATCAAACCCCGTGCTGTACCTGTCCTGAGAGTGTTTGATGGGGGACAGTGGAGAGGGAGCTTTACTCTGTATCTAACCGGTTTCCTTGCCTGTCCTGGGAGTCTTTGATGGGGAACAGTTTAGAGGGAGCTTTACTCTGGATCTAACCCCGTGCTGTACTTGTCCTGCGAGTGTTTGATGGGGTCAGTGTCAAGGGAGCTTTACTCTGTATCTAACCCCGTGCTGTACCTGTCCTGGGACTGTTTGATGGGGACAGTGCAGAGGGAGCTTTACTCTGTATCTAACCGCTTTCCTTGCCTGTCCTGGGAGTGTTTGATGGGGGACAGTTTAGAGGGAGCTTTACTCTGGATCTAACCCCGTGCTGTACTTGTCCTGCGAATGTTTGATGCGGTCAGTGTCGAGGGAGCTTTACTCTGTATCTAACCCCGTGCTGTCCCTGTCCTGGGAGTGTTTGATGGGCGACAGTGTCGGGGAGCTTTACTCTGTATCTACCTCCATGCTGTACCTATCCTGGGAGTTTATAATGGGGACAGTGTAGAGTGAGCTTCACTCTGTATCTAACCCCTTTCCTTGCTTTTCCTGGGAGTGTTTGATGGGGGATAGTTTAGAGGGAGCTTTACTCTGTATTTAACCCCGTGCTGTCCCTGTCCTGGATGTGTTTGATGGGGACAGTGTAGAGGGAGCTTTACTCTGTATCTCGCCCCGTGCTGTACCTGTCCCTGGAGTGTTTAATGGGGACAGTGTCGAGGGAGCTTTACTCTGTATCTAACCCCGTGTTGTAGCTGTTCTGGGAGTGTTTGATGGGGACGGTGTAGAGGGAGCTTGACTCTGTATCAAACCCCGTGCTGTACCTGTCCTGGGAGTGTTTGATGGGGAACAGTGGAGAGGGAGCTTTACTCTGTATCTAACCCCGTGCTGTACCTGTCCTGGGACTGTTTGATGGGGACAGTGTAGGGGGAGCTTTACTCTGTATCTAATCCCGTGCTGTACCTGTCCTGGGAGTGTTTGATGGGGGACAGTGGAGAGGGAGCTCTACTCTGTATCTAACCCCGTGCTGTACATGTCCTGGGACTGTTTGATGGGGACAGTGTAGAGGGAGCTTTACTCTGTATCTAGCCCCCTGCTATACCTGTCCCTGGAGTGTTTGATGGGGACAGTGTCGAGGGAGCTTTACTCTGTATCTAACCCCGTGCTGTACCTGTTCTGGGAGTGTTTGATGGGAACAGTGTCGAGGGAGCTTGACTCTGTATCAAACCCCGTGCTGTACCTGTCCTGAGAGTGTTTGATGGGGGACAGTGGAGAGGGAGCTTTACTCTGTATCTAACCGGTTTCCTTGCCTGTCCTGGGAGTGTTTCATGGGGAACAGTTTAGAGGGAGCTTTACTCTGGATCTAACCCCGTGCTGTACTTGTCCTGCGAGTGTTTGATGGGGTCAGTGTCAAGGGAGCTTTACTCTGTATCTAACCCCGTGCTGTACCTGTCCTGGGACTGTTTGATGGGGACAGTGCAGAGGGAGCTTTACTCTGTATCTAACCGCTTTCCTTGCCTGTCCTGGGAGTGTTTGATGGGGGACAGTTTAGAGGGAGCTTTACTCTGGATCTAACCCCGTGCTGTACCTGTCCTGCGAGTGTTTGATGGGGTCAGTGTCGAGGGAGCTTTACTCTGAATCTAACCCTGTGCTGTCCCTGTCCTGGGAGTGTTTGATGGCGACAGTGTCGGGGGAGCTTTACTCCGTATCTTACTCCATGCTGTACCTATCCTGGGAGTGCATAATGGGGACAGTGTAGAGTGAGCTTGACTCTGTATCTAACCCCGTGCTGTACCTGTCCTGGGAGTGTTTGATGGGGACAGTGTCGAGGGAGCTTTACTCTGTATCTAACCCCGTGCTGTACCCGTCCTGGGAATGTTTGATGGGGACAGTGTCGAGGGAGCTTTACTCTGTATCTAACCCCGTGCTGTACCCGTCCTGGGACTGTTTGATGGGGACAGTGTCGAGGGAGCTTTACTCTGGATCTAACCCCGTGCTGTACCCGTCCTGGGAATGTTTGATGGGGACAGTGTCGAGGGAGCTTTACTCTGTATCTAACCCCGTGCTGTACCTGTCCTGGGATTGTTTGATGGGGACGGTGTAGAGGGAGCTTTACTCTGTATCTAATCCCGTGCTGTATCTGTGTTAGGAGTGTTTGATGGGGACAGTGTCGAGGGAGCTTTACTCTGTATCTAACCCCGTGCTGTATCTGTCCTGGGAGTGTATGAAGGGGACAGTGTCGAGGGAGCTTTACTCTGTATCTAACCCCGTGCTGGATCTGTCCTGGGAGTGTTTGATGAGGACAGTGTCGAGGGAGCTTTACTCTGTATCTAACCCCGTGCTGTATCTGTCCTGGGAGTGTTTGATCGGGACAGTGTAGAGTGAGCTTCACTCTGCATCTATCCCTGTGCTGTATCTGTCCTGGGAGTATTTAATGGCGACAGTGTAGAGAGAGCTTTACTCTGTATCTAACCCCATGCTGTACCTGTCCTGGGATTGTTTGATGGGGACGGTGTAGAGGGAGCTTTACTCTGTATCTAAGCCCATGCTGTTCCTGTCCTGGGAGTGTTTGATGGGGGACAGTGTCGAGGGGGCTCTACTCTGTATCTAACCCCGTGCTGTATTTGTCCTGGGAGTGTTTGATGGGGGACAGATTAGCGGTAGCTTTACTCTGTATCTATCCCCGTGCTGTACCTCTCCTGGGAGTGTCTGACGGGGGACAGTGTAGAGGGAGCTTTACTCTGTATCTAACCCCTTTGCTCTCCCTGTCCTGGGAGTGTTTGATGGGTGCAGTGTCGAGGGAGCTTTACTCTGTATCTAACCCCATGCTGCACCTTTCCTGGGTGTGTTTGATGGGAACAGTGTCGAGGGAGCTTTTCTCTATCTAACACCGTGCTGTATCTTTCCTGGGAGTGTTTGATGGGGGACAGATTCGAGGGAGCTTTACTCTGTATCTATCCCCGTGCTGTACCTCTCCTGGGTGTCTTTGACGGGGGACAGTGTAGAGGGAGCTTTACTCTGTATCTAACCCCTTTGCTGTCCCTGTCCTGGGAGTGTTTGATGGGGACAGTGTCGAGGGAGCTTTACTCTGTATCTAACCCCGTGCTGTACCTGTCCTGGGAGTGTATGAAGGGGACAGTGTCGAGGCAGCTTTACTCTGCATCTAATGCCTTGCTGTATCTGTCCTGGGAGTATTTAATGGCGACAGTGTCGAGGGAGCTTTACTCTGTATCTAACCCCGTGCTGTACCTGTCCTGGGACTGTTTGATGGGGACAGTGCAGAGGGAGCTTTACTCTGTATCTAACCGCTTTCCTTGCCTGTCCTGGGAGTGTTTGATGGGGGACAGTTTAGAGGGAGCTTTACTCTGGATCTAACCCCGTGCTGTACCTGTCCTGCGAGTGTTTGATGGGGTCAGTGTCGAGGGAGCTTTACTCTGAATCTAACCCTGTGCTGTCCCTGTCCTGGGAGTGTTTGATGGCGACAGTGTCGGGGGAGCTTTACTCCGTATCTTACTCCATGCTGTACCTATCCTGGGAGTGCATAATGGGGACAGTGTAGAGTGAGCTTGACTCTGTATCTAACCCCGTGCTGTACCTGTCCTGGGAGTGTTTGATGGGGACAGTGTCGAGGGAGCTTTACTCTGTATCTAACCCCGTGCTGTACCCGTCCTGGGAATGTTTGATGGGGACAGTGTCGAGGGAGCTTTACTCTGTATCTAACCCCGTGCTGTACCCGTCCTGGGACTGTTTGATGGGGACAGTGTCGAGGGAGCTTTACTCTGGATCTAACCCCGTGCTGTACCCGTCCTGGGAATGTTTGATGGGGACAGTGTCGAGGGAGCTTTACTCTGTATCTAACCCCGTGCTGTACCTGTCCTGGGATTGTTTGATGGGGACGGTGTAGAGGGAGCTTTACTCTGTATCTAATCCCGTGCTGTATCTGTGGTAGGAGTGTTTGATGAGGACAGTGTCGAGGGAGCTTTACTCTGTATCTAACCCCGTGCTGTACCCGTCCTGGGAATGTTTGATGGGGACAGTGTCGAGGGAGCTTTACTCTGTATCTAACCCCGTGCTGTACCCGTCCTGGGACTGTTTGATGGGGACAGTGTCGAGGGAGCTTTACTCTGGATCTAACCCCGTGCTGTACCCGTCCTGGGAATGTTTGATGGGGACAGTGTCGAGGGAGCTTTACTCTGTATCTAACCCCGTGCTGTACCTGTCCTGGGATTGTTTGATGGGGACGGTGTAGAGGGAGCTTTACTCTGTATCTAATCCCGTGCTGTATCTGTGGTAGGAGTGTTTGATGAGGACAGTGTCGAGGGAGCTTTACTCTGTATCTAACCCCGTGCTGTATCTGTCCTGGGAGTGTATGAAGGGGACAGTGTCGAGGGAGCTTTACTCTGTATCTAACCCCGTGCTGTATCTGTCCTGGGAGTGTTTGATGGGGACAGTGTCGAGGGAGCTTTACTCTGTATCTAACCCCGTGCTGTATCTGTCCTGGGAGTGTTTGATCGGGACAGTGTAGAGTGAGCTTCACTCTGCATCTATCCCTGTGCTGTATCTGTCCTGGGAGTATTTAATGGCGACAGTGTAGAGAGAGCTTTACTCTGTATCTAACCCCATGCTGTACCTGTCCTGGGATTGTTTGATGGGGACGGTGTAGAGGGAGCTTTACTCTGTATCTAAGCCCATGCTGTTCCTGTCCTGGGAGTGTTTGATGGGGGACAGTGTCGAGGGGGCTCAACTCTGTATCTAACCCCGTGCTGTATTTGTCCTGGGAGTGTTTGATGGGGGACAGATTAGAGGTAGCTTTACTCTGTATCTATCCCCGTGCTGTACCTCTCCTGGGAGTGTCTGACGGGGGACAGTGTAGAGGGAGCTTTACTCTGTATCTAACCCCTTTGCTCTCCCTGTCCTGGGAGTGTTTGATGGGTGCAGTGTCGAGGGAGCTTTACTCTGTATCTAACCCCATGCTGCACCTTTCCTGGGTGTGTTTGATGGGAACAGTGTCGAGGGAGCTTTTCTCTATCTAACACCGTGCTGTATCTTTCCTGGGAGTGTTTGATGGGGGACAGATTCGAGGGAGCTTTACTCTGTATCTATCCCCGTGCTGTACCTCTCCTGGGTGTCTTTGACGGGGGACAGTGTCGAGGGAGCTTTACTCTGTATCTAACCCCTTTGCTGTCCCTGTCCTGGGAGTGTTTGATGGGGACAGTGTCGAGGGAGCTTTACTCTGTATCTAACCCCGTGCTGTACCTGTCCTGGGAGTGTATGAAGGGGACAGTGTCGAGGCAGCTTTACTCTGCATCTAATGCCTTGCTGTATCTGTCCTGGGAGTATTTAATGGCGACAGTGTCGAGGGAGCTTTACTCTGTATCGAACTCCATGCTGTATCTATCCTGGGAATTGTTTGATCGGGACAGTGTCGAGTGAGCTTCACTCTGCATCTATCCCTGTGCTGTATCTGTCATGGGTGTATTTAATGGCGACAGTGTAGAGAGAGCTTTACTCTGTATCTAACCCCGTGCTGTACCTGTCCTGGGATTGTTTGATGGGGACGGTGTAGAGGGAGCTTTACTCTTTATCTAACACCATGCTGTAACTGTACTGAGTGTGATTGGTGGGGACAGTGTCGAGGGAGCTTTACTCTGTATCTAACACCGTGCTGTACCTGTGCTGGGTGTGTTTGATGGGGACAGTGTAGAGGGAGCTTTACTCTGTATCTAGCCCCGTGCTGTACCTGTCCTGGGAGTGTTTGATGGGGACGGTGTAGAGGGAGCTTGACTCTGTATCAAACCCCGTGCTGTACCTGTCCTGTGAGTGTTTGATGGGGGACAGTGGAGAGGGAGCTTTACTCTGTATCTAACCCTCTGCTGTACCTGTCCTGGGACTGTTTGATGGGGACAGTGCAGAGGGAGCATTACTCTGTATCCAACCGCTTTCCTTGCCTGTCCTGGGAGTGTTTGATGGGGGACAGTTTAGAGGGAGCTTTACTCTGGATCTAACCCCGAGCTGTACTTGTCCTGCGAGTGTTTGATGGGGACAGTGTAGAGGGAGCTTTACTCTGTATCTATCCCTGTGCTGTACCTGTCCTGGGAGTGTTTGATGAGGACAGTGTCGATGGAGCTTTACTCTGTATCTAACCCCGTGCTGCACCTGTCCTGAGTGTGTTTCATGGGGACAGTGTAGAGCGAGCTTTACGCTGTATCTAATCCCGTGCTGCACCTGTCCTGCGAGTGTTTCATGGGGACAGTGTAGAGGGAGCTTTTCTCTATCTAACCCCGTGCTGTATCTGTCCTGGGAGTGTTTGATGGGGGACAGATTAGAGGGAGCTTTACTCTGTATCTATCCCCGTGCTGTACCTCTCCTGGGAGTGTTTGACGGGGGACAGTGTAGAGGGAGCTTTACTCTGTATTTAAACCCTTTGCTGTCCCTGTCCTGGGAGTGTTTGATGGGGACAGTGTAGAGGGAGCTTTACTCTGGATGTAACCCCGTGCTGTACCTTTCCTTGGTGTGTTTGATGGGGACAGTGTAGAGGGAGCTTTACTCTGTATCTAGCCCCGTGCTGTATCTGTCCCTGGAGTGTTTGATGGGGTCAGTGTCGAGGGAGCTTTACTCTGTATCTAACCCCGTGCTGTACCTGTCCTGGGAGTGTTTGATGGGGGACAGTGGAGAGGGAGCTCTACTCTGTATCTAACCCCGTGCTGTATATGTCCTGGGAGTGTTTGATGGGGACGGTGTAGAGGGAGCTTGAGTCTGGATCTAATCCCGTGCTGTACCTGTCCTGGGAGTGTTTGAAGGGGACAGTGTAGAGGGAGCTTTACTCAGTATCTCGCCCCGTGCTGTACCTGCCCCTGGAGTGTTTGATGGGGACAGTGTAGAGGGAGCTATACTCTGTATCTCCCCCCGTGCTGTAACTGTCCTGGGAGTGTTTGATGCGGACAGTGTAGAGGGAGCTTTACTCTGTATCTAACGCCGTGCTGTACCAGTTCTGGGAGTGTTTGATGGGGACGGTGGAGAGGGAGCTTGACTCTGTATCAAACTCCGTGCTGTACCTGTCCTGGGAGTGTTTGATGGGGGACAGTGGAGAGGGAGCTTTACTCTGTCTCTAACCCCGTGCTGTACCTGTCCTGGGACTGTTTGATGGGGACAGTGTAGAGGGAGCTTTACTCTGTATCTAGCCCCCTGCTAAATCTGTCCCTGGAGTGTTTGATCGGGACAGTGTCGAGGGAGCTTTACTCTGTATCTAACCCCGTGCTGTACCTGTTCTGGGAGTGTTTGATGGGGACGGTGTAGAGGGAGCTTGACTCTGTATCAAACCCCGTGCTGTACCTGTCCTGGGAGTGTTTGATGGGGGACAGTGGAGAGGGAGCATTACTCTGTATCTAACCCTGTGCTGTACCTGTCCTGGGACTGTTTGATGGGGACAGTGCAGAGGGAGCATTACTCTGTATCCAACCGCTTTCCTTGCCTGACCTGGGAGTGTTTGATGGGGGACAGTTTAGAGGGAGCTTTACTCTGGATCTAACCCCGAGCTGTACTTGTCCTGCGAGTGTTTGATGGGGACAGTGTAGAGGGAGCTTTACTCTGTATCTAACCCTGTGCTGTCCCTGTCCTAGGAGTGTTTGATGGCGACAGTGTCGGGGGAGCTTTACTCTGTATCTAACTCCATGCTGTACCTATCCTGGGAGTGTATAATGGGGACAGTGTAGAGGGAGCTTCACTCTGCATCTAACCCCGTGCTGTACCTGTCCTGCGAGTATTTGGTGGGGACAGTGTCGAGGGAGCTTTACTCTGTATCTAACACCGTGCTGTACCTGTCCTGGGTGTGTTTGATGGGGACAGTGTAGAGGGAGCTTTACTCTGTATGTAATTCCGTGCTGTACCCGTTCTGGGAGTGTTTGATGGGGACAGTGCAGAGGGAGCATTACTCTGTATCCAACCGCTTTCCTTGCCTGTCCTGGGAGTGTTTGATGGGGGACAGTTTAGAGGGAGCTTTACTCTGGATCTAACCCCGAGCTGTACTTAAGACCATAAGACATAGGAGCGGAAGTAAGGCCATTCGGCCCATCGAGTCCACTCCACCATTCAATCATGGTTGATTTCAACTCCATTTACCCGCTCTCTCCCCATAGCCCTGCGAGTGTTTGATGGGGACAGTGTAGAGGGAGCTTTACTCTGTATCTATCCCTGTGCTGTACCTGTCCTGGGAGTGTTTGATGGGGACAGTGTCGAGGGAGCTTTACTCTGTATCTAACCCCGTGCTGCACCTGTCCTGAGTGTGTTTCATGGGGACAGTGTAGAGCGAGCTTTACGCTGTATCTAATCCCGTGCTGCACCTGTCCTGCGAGTGTTTCATGGGGACAGTGTAGAGGGAGCTTTTCTCTATCTAACCCCGTGCTGTATCTGTCCTGGGAGTGTTTGATGGGGGACAGATTAGAGGGAGCTTTACTCTGTATCTATCCCCGTGCTGTACCTCTCCTGGGAGTGTTTGACGGGGGACAGTGTAGAGGGAGCTTTACTCTGTATTTAAACCCTTTGCTGTCCCTGTCCTGGGAGTGTTTGATGGGGACAGTGTAGAGGGAGCTTTACTCTGGATGTAACCCCGTGCTGTACCTTTCCTTGGTGTGTTTGATGGGGACAGTGTAGAGGGAGCTTTACTCTGTATCTAGCCCCGTGCTGTACCTGTCCCTGGAGTGTTTGATGGGGTCAGTGTCGAGGGAGCTTTACTCTGTATCTAACCCCGTGCTGTACCTGTCCTGGGAGTGTTTGATGGGGGACAGTGGAGAGGGAGCTCTACTCTGTATCTAACCCCGTGCTGTATATGTCCTGGGAGTGTTTGATGGGGACGGTGTAGAGGGAGCTTGACTCTGGATCTAATCCCGTGCTGTACCTGTCCTGGGAGTGTTTGAAGGGGACAGTGTAGAGGGAGCTTTACTCAGTATCTCGCCCCGTGCTGTACCTGCCCCTGGAGTGTTTGATGGGGACAGTGTAGAGGGAGCTATACTCTGTATCTCACCCCGTGCTGTACCTGTCCTGGGAGTGTTTGATGCGGACAGTGTAGAGGGAGCTTTACTCTGTATCTAACGCCGTGCTGTACCAGTTCTGGGAGTGTTTGATGGGGACGGTGGAGAGGGAGCTTGACTCTGTATCAAACTCCGTGCTGTACCTGTCCTGGGAGTGTTTGATGGGGGACACTGGAGAGGGAGCTTTACTCTGTCTCTAACCCCGTGCTGTACCTGTCCTGGGACTGTTTGATGGGGACAGTGTAGAGGGAGCTTTACTCTGTATCTAGCCCCCTGCTAAATCTGTCCCTGGAGTGTTTGATCGGGACAGTGTCGAGGGAGCTTTACTCTGTATCTAACCCCGTGCTGTACCTGTTCTGGGAGTGTTTGATGGGGACGGTGTAGAGGGAGCTTGACTCTGTATCAAACCCCGTGCTGTACCTGTCCTGGGAGTGTTTGATGGGGGACAGTGGAGAGGGAGCATTACTCTGTATCTAACCCTGTGCTGTACCTGTCCTGGGACTGTTTGATGGGGACAGTGCAGAGGGAGCATTACTCTGTATCCAACCGCTTTCCTTGCCTGTCCTGGGAGTGTTTGATGGGGGACAGTTTAGAGGGAGCTTTACTCTGGATCTAACCCCGAGCTGTACTTGTCCTGCGAGTGTTTGATGGGGACAGTGTAGAGGGAGCTTTACTCTGTATCTAACCCTGTGCTGTCCCTGTCCTAGGAGTGTTTGATGGCGACAGTGTCGGGGGAGCTTTACTCTGTATCTAACTCCATGCTGTACCTATCCTGGGAGTGTATAATGGGGACAGTGTAGAGGGAGCTTCACTCTGCATCTAACCCCGTGCTGTACCTGTCCTGCGAGTATTTGGTGGGGACAGTGTCGAGGGAGCTTTACTCTGTATCTAACACCGTGCTGTACCTGTCCTGGGTGTGTTTGATGGGGACAGTGTAGAGGGAGCTTTACTCTGTATGTAATCCCGTGCTGTACCCGTTCTGGGAGTGTTTGATGGGGACAGTGCAGAGGGAGCATTACTCTGTATCCAACCGCTTTCCTTGCCTGTCCTGGGAGTGTTTGATGGGGGACAGTTTAGAGGGAGCTTTACTCTGGATCTAACCCCGAGCTGTACTTAAGACCATAAGACATAGGAGCGGAAGTAAGGCCATTCGGCCCATCGAGTCCACTCCACCATTCAATCATGGTTGATTTCAACTCCATTTACCCGCTCTCTCCCCATAGCCCTGCGAGTGTTTGATGGGGACAGTGTAGAGGGAGCTTTACTCTGTATCTATCCCTGTGCTGTACCTGTCCTGGGAGTGTTTGATGGGGACAGTGTCGAGGGAGCTTTACTCTGTATCTAACCCCGTGCTGCACCTGTCCTGAGTGTGTTTCATGGGGACAGTGTAGAGCGAGCTTTACGCTGTATCTAATCCCGTGCTGCACCTGTCCTGCGAGTGTTTCATGGGGACAGTGTAGAGGGAGCTTTTCTCTATCTAACCCCGTGCTGTATCTGTCCTGGGAGTGTTTGATGGGGGACAGATTAGAGGGAGCTTTACTCTGTATCTATCCCCGTGCTGTACCTCTCCTGGGAGTGTTTGACGGGGGACAGTGTAGAGGGAGCTTTACTCTGTATTTAAACCCTTTGCTGTCCCTGTCCTGGGAGTGTTTGATGGGGACAGTGTAGAGGGAGCTTTACTCTGGATGTAACCCCGTGCTGTACCTTTCCTTGGTGTGTTTGATGGGGACAGTGTAGAGGGAGCTTTACTCTGTATCTAGCCCCGTGCTGTACCTGTCCCTGGAGTGTTTGATGGGGTCAGTGTCGAGGGAGCTTTACTCTGTATCTAACCCCGTGCTGTACCTGTCCTGGGAGTGTTTGATGGGGGACAGTGGAGAGGGAGCTCTACTCTGTATCTAACCCCGTGCTGTATATGTCCTGGGAGTGTTTGATGGGGACGGTGTAGAGGGAGCTTGACTCTGGATCTAATCCCGTGCTGTACCTGTCCTGGGAGTGTTTGAAGGGGACAGTGTAGAGGGAGCTTTACTCAGTATCTCGCCCCGTGCTGTACCTGCCCCTGGAGTGTTTGATGGGGACAGTGTAGAGGGAGCTATACTCTGTATCTCACCCCGTGCTGTACCTGTCCTGGGAGTGTTTGATGCGGACAGTGTAGAGGGAGCTTTACTCTGTATCTAACGCCGTGCTGTACCAGTTCTGGGAGTGTTTGATGGGGACGGTGGAGAGGGAGCTTGACTCTGTATCAAACTCCGTGCTGTACCTGTCCTGGGAGTGTTTGATGGGGGACACTGGAGAGGGAGCTTTACTCTGTCTCTAACCCCGTGCTGTACCTGTCCTGGGACTGTTTGATGGGGACAGTGTAGAGGGAGCTTTACTCTGTATCTAGCCCCCTGCTAAATCTGTCCCTGGAGTGTTTGATCGGGACAGTGTCGAGGGAGCTTTACTCTGTATCTAACCCCGTGCTGTACCTGTTCTGGGAGTGTTTGATGGGGACGGTGTAGAGGGAGCTTGACTCTGTATCAAACCCCGTGCTGTACCTGTCCTGGGAGTGTTTGATGGGGGACAGTGGAGAGGGAGCTTTACTCTGTATCTAACCCTGTGCTGTACCTGTCCTGGGACTGTTTGATGGGGACAGTGCAGAGGGAGCATTACTCTGTATCCAACCGCTTTCCTTGCCTGTCCTGGGAGTGTTTGATGGGGGACAGTTTAGAGGGAGCTTTACTCTGGATCTAACCCCGAGCTTTACTTGTCCTGCGAGTGTTTGATGGGGACAGTGTAGAGGGAGCTTTACTCTGTATCTAACCCTGTGCTGTCCCTGTCCTGGGAGTGTTTGATGGCGTCGGTGTCGGGGGAGCTTTACTCTGTATCTAACTCCATGCTGTACCTATCCTGGGAGTGTATAATGGGGACAGTGTAGAGGGAGCTTCACTCTGCATCTAACCCCGTGCTGTACCTGTCCTGCGAGTATTTGGTGGGGACAGTGTCGAGGGAGCTTTACTCTGTATCTAACACCGTGCTGTACCTGTCCTGGGTGTGTTTGATGGGGACAGTGTAGAGGGAGCTTTACTCTGTATGTAATCCCGTGCTGTACCCGTTCTGGGAGTGTTTGATGGGGACGGTGTAGAGGGAGCTTGACTCTGTATCAAACCCCGTGCTGTACCTGTCCTGGGAGTGTTTGATGGGGACGGTATAGAGGGAGCTTGACTCTGTATCAAACCCCGTGCTGTACCTGTCCTGTGAGTGTTTGATGGGGGACAGTGGAGAGGGAGCTTTACTCTGTATCTAACCCTCTGCTGTACCTGTCCTGGGACTGTTTGATGGGGACAGTGCAGAGGGAGCATTACTCTGTATCCAACCGCTTTCCTTGCCTGTCCTGGGAGTGTTTGATGGGGGACAGTTTAGAGGGAGCTTTACTCTGGATCTAACCCCGAGCTGTACTTGTCCTGCGAGTGTTTGATGGGGACAGTGTAGAGGGAGCTTTACTCTGTATCTATCCCTGTGCTGTACCTGTCCTGGGAGTGTTTGATGGGGACAGTGTCGATGGAGCTTTACTCTGTATCTAACCCCGTGCTGCACCTGTCCTGAGTGTGTTTCATGGGGACAGCGTAGAGCGAGCTTTACGCTGTATCTAATCCCGTGCTGCACCTGTCCTGCGAGTGTTTCAAGGGGACAGTGTAGAGGGAGCTTTTCTCTATCTAACCCCGTGCTGTATCTGTCCTGGGAGTGTTTGATGGGGGACAGATTAGAGGGAGCTTTACTCTGTATCTATCCCCGTGCTGTACCTCTCCTGGGAGTGTTTGACGGGGGACAGTGTAGAGGGAGCTTTACTCTGTATTTAAACACTTTGCTGTCCCTGTCCTGGGAGTGTTTGATGGGGACAGTGTAGAGGGAGCTTTACTCTGGATGTAACCCCGTGCTGTACCTTTCCTTGGTGTGTTTGATGGGGACAGTGTAGAGGGAGCTTTACTCTGTATCTAACCCCGTGCTGTACCTGTCCTGGGAGTGTTTGATGGGGGACAGTGGAGAGGGAGCTCTACTCTGTATCTAACCCCGTGCTGTACATGTCCTGGGAGTGTTTGATGGGGACGGTGTAGAGGGAGCTTGACTCCGGATCTAATCCCGTGCTGTACCTGTCCTGGGAGTGTTTGAAGGGGACAGTGTAGAGGGAGCTTTACTCAGTATCTCGCCCCGTGCTGTACCTGCCCCTGGAGTGTTTGATGGGGACAGTGTAGAGGGAGCTATACTCTGTATCTAACCCCGTGCTGTACCTGTCCTGGGAGTGTTTGATGCGGACAGTGTAGAGGGAGCTTTACTCTGTATCTAACGCCGTGCTGTACCAGTTCTGGGAGTGTTTGATGGGGACGGTGGAGAGGGAGCTTGACTGTGTATCAAACTCCGTGCTGTACCTGTCCTGGGAGTGTTTGATGGGGGACAGTGGAGAGGGAGCTTTACTCTGTCTCTAACACCGTGCTGTACCTGTCCTGGGAGTATTTGATGGGTACAGTGTCGAGGGAGCTTTACTCTGTATCTAACCCCATGCTGCACCTTTCCTGGGTGTGTTTGATGGGAACAGTGTCGAGGGAGCTTTACTCTGTATCTAACCCCGTGCTGCACCTGTCCTGAGTGTGTTTGATGGGGACAGTGTACAGCGAGCTTTACTCTGGATCGAGCCCCGTGCTGTACCTGTCCTGGGAGTGTTTGAAGGGGACAGTGTAGAGGGAGCTTTACTCTGGATCGAACCCCGTGCTGTACCTGTCCTGGGAGTGTTTGATGGGGACAGTTTCGAGAGAGCTTTACTCTGTGTGAAACCCCGTGCTGCAGCTATCCGGGGAGTGTTTGATGGGGGCAGTGTAGAGGGAGCTTTACTCTGTATCTCACCCCATGCTGTACCAGTTCTGGGAGTGTTAGATGGGGACGGTGGAGAGGGAGCTTGACTCTGTATCAAACTCCGTGGTGTACCTGTCCTGGGAGTGTTTGATGGGGACAGTTTAGGGGGAGCTTTACTCTGTATCTAACCCCGTGCTGTACCTGTCCTTGGACTGTTTGATGGGGACAGTGTAGAGGGAGCTTTACTCTGTATATAACATCTTTCCTTGCCTGTCCTGGAAGTGTTTGATGGGGGACAGTTTAGAGGGAGCTTTACTCTGTATTTAACCCCGTGCTGTACCTGTCCTGGGAGTGTTTGATGGGGACAGTGTAGAGGGAGCTTTACTCTGTATCTAGCCCCGTGCTGTACCTGTCCCTGGAGTGTTTGATGGGGACAGTGTCGAGGGAGCTTTACTCTGTATCGAACCCCGTGCTGTACCTGTTCTGGGAGTGTTTGATGGGGACGGTGTAGAGGGAGCTTGACTCTGGATCTAACCCCAAGCTGTACCTGTCCTGGGAGTGTTTGATGGGGGACAGTGGAGAGGGAGCTTTACTCTGTATCTAACCCTGTGCTGTACCTGTCCTGGGACTGTTTGATGGGGACAGTGCAGAGGGAGCTTTACTCTGTATCTAACCGTTTTCCTTGCCTGTCCTGGGAGTGTTTGATGGGGGACAGTTTAGAGGGAGCTTTACTCTGGATCTAACCCCGAGCTTTACTTGTCCTGCGAGTGTTTGATGGGGACAGTGTAGAGGGAGCTTTACTCTGTATCTAACCCTGTGCTGTCCCTGTCCTGGGAGTGTTTGATGGCGACAGCGTCGGGGGAGCTTTACTCTGTATCTAACTCCATGCTGTACCTATCCTGGGAGTGTATAATGGGGACAGTGTAGAGGGAGCTTCACTCTGCATCTAACCCCGTGCTGTACCTGTCCTGCGAGTATTTGGTGGGGACAGTGTCGAGGGAGCTTTACTCTGTATCTAACACCGTGCTGTACCTGTCCTGGGTGTGTTTGATGGGGACAGTGGAGAGGGAGCTTTACTCTGTATGTAATCCCGTGCTGTACCCGTTCTGGGAGTGTTTGATGGGGACGGTGTAGAGGGAGCTTGACTCTGTATCAAACCCCGTGCTGTACCTGTCCTGGGAGTGTTTGACGGGGGGCAGTGTAGAGGGAGCTTTACTCTGTATCTAACCCCTTTGCTGTCCCTGTCCTGGGAGTGTTTGATGGGGACGGTGTAGAGGGAGCTTGACTCTGTATCAAACCCCGTGCTGTACCTGTCCTGGGAGTGTTTGATGGGGGACAGTGGAGAGGGAGCTTTACTCTGTATCTAACCCCGTGCTGTACCTGTCCTGGGACTGTTTGATGGGGACAGTGTAGGGGGAGCTTTACTCTGTATCTAATCCCGTGCTGTACCTGTCCTGGGAGTGTTTGATGGGGGACAGTAGAGAGGGAGCTCTACTCTGTATCTAACCCCGTGCTGTACCTGTCCTGGGACTGTTTGATGGGGACAGTGTAGAGGGAGATTTACTCTGTATCTAACCGCTGTCCTTGCCTGTCCTGGGAGTGTTTGATGGGGGACAGTTTAGAGGGAGCTTTACTCTGGATCTAACCCCGTGCTGTACCTGTCCTGCGAGTGTTTGATGGGGTCAGTGTCGGGGGAGCTTTACTCTGTATCTAACTCCATGCTGTACCTATCCTGGGAGTGTATAATGGGAACAGTGTAGATTGAGCTTCAGTCTGCATCTAACCCCGTGCTGTACCTGTCCTGGGAGTGTTTGATGGGGACACTGTCGAGGGAGCTTTACTCTGTATCTAACCCCGTGCTGGACCTCTCCTGGGAGTGTTTGATGGGGGACAGTGTAGAGGGAGCTTTACTCTGTATCTAATCCCGTGCTGTATCTGTCGTAGGAGTGTTTGATGGGGACAGTGTCGAGGGTGCTTTACTCTGTATCTCACACCGTGCTGTATCTGTCCTGGGAGTGTATGAAGGGGACAGTGTCGAGGGAGCTTTACTCCGTATCTAACCCCGTGCTGTATCTGTCCTGGGAGTATATGAAGGGGACAGTGTCGAGTCAGCTTTACTCTGCATCGAAAACCTTGCTGTATCTGTCCTGGGAGTATTTAATGGCGACAGTGGAGAGAGAGCTTTACTCTGTATCTAACTCCATGCTGTATCTATCCTGGGAATTGTTTGATCGGGACAGTGTAGAGTGAGCTTCACTCTTCATCTATCCCTGTGCTGTATCTGTCCTGGGAGTATTTAATGGCGACAGTGGAGAGAGAGCTTTACTCTGTATCGAACCCCGTGCTGTACCTGTCCTGGGATTGTTGGATGGGAACGGTGTAGAGGGAGCTTTACTCTTTATCTAACCCCATGCTGTACCTGTACTGAGTGTGATTGGTGGGGACAGTGTAGAGGGAGCTTTACTCTGTATCTAACCCCGTGCTGTACCTGTCCTGGGTGTGTTTGATGGGGACAGTGTAGAGGGAGCTTTACTCTGTATGTAATCCCGTGCTGTACCTGTTCTGGGAGTGTTTGATGGGGGACAGTGTAGAGGGAGCTTTACTCTGTATCTAACCCCGTGCTGTACCTGTTCTGGGAGTGTTTGATGGGGGACAGTTTAGAGGGAGCTTTACTCTGTATCTATCCCTGTGCTGCACCTGTCCTGAGTATGTTTCATGGGGACAGTGTACAGGGAGCTTTACTCTGTATCTAACCCCGTGCTGTACCTGTCCTGGGAGTGTTTGATGGGCACAGTGTCGAGGGAGCTTTACTCTATATCTAACCCCGTGCTGTACCTGTCCTGAGTGTGTTTCATGGGGACAGTGTACAGGGAGCTTTACTCTGTATCTAACCCCGTGCTGAATCTGTCCTGGGTGTGGTTGATGCGGACAGTGTCGAGGGAGCTTTACTCTGTATCTAACCCCATGCTGCACCTTTCTTGGGTGTGTTTGATGGGAACAGTGTCGATGGAGCTTTACTCTGTATCTAACCCCGTGCTGCACCCGTCCTGAGTGTGTTTGATGGGGACAGTGTAGAGCGAGCTTTACGCTGTATCTAATCCCGTGCTGCACCTGTCCTGGGAGTGTTTCATGGGGACAGTGTAGAGGGAGCTTTTCTCTATCTAACCCCGTGCTGTATCTGTCCTGGGAGTGTTTGATGGGGGACAGATTAGAGGGAGCTTTACTCTGTATCTATCCCCGTGCTGTACCTCTCCTGGGAGTGTTTGACGGGGGACAGTGTAGAGGGAGCTTTCCTCTGGATCTAACCCCGTGCTGTACCTTTCCTTGGTGTGTTTGATGGGGACAGTGTAGAGGGAGCTTTACTCTGTATCTAGCCCCGTGCTGTACCTGTCCCTGGAGTGTTTGATGGGGACAGCGTCGAGGGAGCTTCACTCTGTATCTAACCCCGGGCTGTACCTGTTCTGGGAATGTTTGATGGGGACGGTGTAGAGGGAGCTTGACTCTGGATCTAATCCCGTGCTGTACCTGTCCTGGGAGTGTTTGATGGGGACAGTGTAGAGGGAGCTTTACTCTGTATCTAGCCCCGTGCTGTACCTGCCCCTGGAGTGTTTGATGGGGACAGTGCAGAGGGAGCTTTACTCTGCATCTAACCCCGTGCTGTACTGTCCAGGGAGTGTTTGATATGGACAGTGTAGAGGGAGCTTTACTCTGTATCTAACCCCGTGCTGTACCTGTCCTGGGAGTGTTTGATGGGGGCAGTGTCTAGGGAGCTTTACTCTGTATCTCACCCCATGCTGTACCTGTCCTGGGAGTGTTTGATGCGGACAGTGTAGAGGGAGCTTTACTCTGTATCTAACGCCGTGCTGTACCAGTTCTGGGAGTGTTTGATGGGGACGGTGGAGAGGGAGCTTGACTCTGTATCAAACTCCGTGCTCTACCTGTCCTGGGAGTGTTTGATGGGGGACAGTGCAGAGGGAGCTTTACTCTGTATCTAAACCCGTGCTGTACCTGTCCTGGGACTGTTTGATGGGGACAGTGTAGAGGAGCTTTACTCTGTATCTAACCCCTTTCCTTGCTTTTCCTGGGAGTGTTTGATGGGGGACATTTTAGAGGGAGCTTTCCTCTGTATTTAACCCCGTGCTGTACCTGTCCTGGGACTGTTTGATGGGGACAGTGTCGAGGGAGCTTTACTCTTTATCTAACCCCGTGCTGTACCTGTCCTGGGACTGTTTGATGGGGACAGTGGAGAGGGAGATTTACTCTGTATCTACCCGCTGTCCTTGCCTGTCCTGGGAGTGTTTGATGGGGGACAGTTTAGAGGGAGCTTTACTCTGGATCTAACCCCGTGCTGTACCTGTCCTGCGAGTGTTTGATGGGGTCAGTGTCGGGGGAGCTTTACTCTGTATCTAACTCCATGCTGTACCTATCCTGGGAGTGTATAATGGGGACAGTGTAGAGTGAGCTTCAGTCTGCATCTAACCCCGTGCTGTACCTGTCCTGGGAGTGTTTGATGGGGACAGTGTCGAGGGAGCTTTACTCTGTATCTAACCCCGTGCTGGACCTGTCCTGGGAGTGTTTGATGGGGGACAGTGTAGAGGGAGCTTTACTCTGTATCTAATCCCGTGCTGTATCTGTCGTAGGAGTGTTTGATGGGGACAGTGTCGAGGGAGCTTTACTCTGTATCTCACACCGTGCTGTATCTGTCCTGGGAGTGTATGAAGGGGACAGTGTCGAGGGAGCTTTACTCTGTATCTAACCCCGTGCTGTATCTGTCCTGGGAGTGTATGAAGGGGACAGTGTCGAGGCAGCTTTACTCTGCATCTAAAACCTTGCTGTATCTGTCCTGGGAGTATTTAATGGCGACAGTGTAGAGGGAGCTTTACTCTGTATCTAACTCCATGCTGTATCTATCCTGGGAATTGTTTGATCGGGACAGTGTAGAGTGAGCTTCACACTTCATCTATCCCTGTGCTGTATCTGTCCTGGGAGTATTTAATGGCGACAGTGGAGAGAGAGCTTTACTCTGTATCGAACCCCGTGCTGTACCTGTCCTGGGATTGTTGGATGGGAACGGTGTAGAGGGAGCTTTACTCTTTATCTAACCCCATGCTGTACCTGTACTGAGTGTGATTGGTGGGGACAGTGTAGAGGGAGCTTTACTCTGTATCTAACCCCGTGCTGTACCTGTTCTGGGAGTGTTTGATGGGGGACAGTGTCGAGGGAGCTTTACTCTGTATCTAACCCCGTGCTGTACCTGTTCTGTGAGTGTTTGATGGGGACGGTGTGGAGGGAGCTTGACTCTGTATCAAACCCCGTGCGACCTGTCCTGGGAGTGTTTGATGGGGGACAGTGGAGAGGGAACTTTACTCTGTATCTAACCCTGTGCTATACCTGTCCTGGGACTGTTTGAAGGGGAAAGTGGAGAGGGAGCTTTACTCTGTATCTAACCCCTTTCCTTGCCTGTCCTGGGAGTGTTTGATGGGGGACAGTTTAGAGGGAGCTTTACTCTGGATCTAACCCCGTGCTGTACTTGTCCTGCGAATGTTTGATGGGGTCAGTGTCGAGGGAGCTTTACTCTGTATCTAACCCCGTGCTGTCCCTGTCCTGGGAGTGTTTGATGGGCGACAGTGTCGGGGAGCTTTACTCTGTATCTACCTCCATGCTGTACCTATCCTGGGAGTTTATAATGGGGACAGTGTAGAGTGAGCTTCACTCTGTATCTAACCCCTTTCCTTGCTTTTCCTGGGAGTGTTTGATGGGGGATAGTTTAGAGGGAGCTTTACTCTGTATTTAACCCCGTGCTGTCCCTGTCCTGGATGTGTTTGATGCGGACAGTGTAGAGGGAGCTTTACTCTGTATCTCGCCCCGTGCTGTACCTGTCCCTGGAGTGTTTAATGGGGACAGTGTCGAGGGAGCTTTACTCTGTATCTAACCCCGTGCTGTACCTGTTCTGGGAGTGTTTGATGGGGACGGTGTAGAGGGAGCTTGACTCTGTATCAAACCCCGTGCTGTACCTGTCCTGGGAGTGTTTGATGGGGAACAGTGGAGAGGGAGCTTTACTCTGTATCTAACCCCGTGCTGTACCTGTCCTGGGACTGTTTGATGGGGACAGTGTAGGGGGAGCTTTACTCTGTATCTAATCCCGTGCTGTACCTGTCCTGGGAGTGTTTGATGGGGGACAGTGGAGAGGGAGCTCTACTCTGTATCTAACCCCGTGCTGTACATGTCCTGGGACTGTTTGATGGGGACAGTGTAGAGGGAGCTTTACTCTGTATCTAGCCCCCTGCTATACCTGTCCCTGGAGTGTTTGATGGGGACAGTGTCGAGGGAGCTTTACTCTGTATCTAACCCCGTGCTGTACCTGTTCTGGGAGTGTTTGATGGGGACAGTGTCGAGGGAGCTTGACTATGTATCAAACCCGGTGCTGTACCTGTCCTGAGAGTGTTTGATGGGGGACAGTGGAGAGGGAGCTTTACTCTGTATCTAACCGGTTTCCTTGCCTGTCCTGGGAGTGTTTGATGGGGAACAGTTTAGAGGGAGCTTTACTCTGGATCTAACCCCGTGCTGTACCTGTACTGGGAGTCTTTGATGGGGACGGTGTAGAGGGAGCTTGACTCTGTATCAAACCCCGTGCTGTACCTGTCCTGGGAGTGTTTGATGGGGAACAGTGGAGAGGGAGCTTTACTCTGTATCTAACCCCGTGCTGTACCTGTCCTGGGACTGTTTGATGGGGACAGTGTAGGGGGAGCTTTACTCTGTATCTAATCCCGTGCTGTACCTGTCCTGGGAGTGTTTGATGGGGGACAGTGGAGAGGGAGCTCTACTCTGTATCTAACCCCGTGCTGTACATGTCCTGGGACTGTTTGATGGGGACAGTGTAGAGGGAGCTTTACTCTGTATCTAGCCCCCTGCTATACCTGTCCCTGGAGTGTTTGATGGGGACAGTGTCGAGGGAGCTTTACTCTGTATCTAACCCCGTGCTGTACCTGTTCTGGGAGTGTTTGATGGGGACAGTGTCGAGGGAGCTTGACTCTGTATCAAACCCCGTGCTGTACCTGTCCTGAGAGTGTTTGATGGGGGACAGTGGAGAGGGAGCTTTACTCTGTATCTAACCGGTTTCCTTGCCTGTCCTGGGAGTGTTTGATGGGGAACAGTTTAGAGGGAGCTTTACTCTGGATCTAACCCCGTGCTGTACTTGTCCTGCGAGTGTTTGATGGGGTCAGTGTCAAGGGAGCTTTACTCTGTATCTAACCCCGTGCTGTACCTGTCCTGGGACTGTTTGATGGGGACAGTGCAGAGGGAGCTTTACTCTGTATCTAACCGCTTTCCTTGCCTGTCCTGGGAGTGTTTGATGGGGGACAGTTTAGAGGGAGCTTTACTCTGGATCTAACCCCGTGCTGTACTTGTCCTGCGAATGTTTGATGCGGTCAGTGTCGAGGGAGCTTTACTCTGTATCTAACCCCGTGCTGTCCCTGTCCTGGGAGTGTTTGATGGGCGACAGTGTCGGGGAGCTTTACTCTGTATCTACCTCCATGCTGTACCTATCCTGGGAGTTTATAATGGGGACAGTGTAGAGTGAGCTTCACTCTGTATCTAACCCCTTTCCTTGCTTTTCCTGGGAGTGATGGATGGGGGATAGTTTAGAGGGAGCTTTACTCTGTATTTAACCCCGTGCTGTCCCTGTCCTGGATGTGTTTGATGGGGACAGTGTAGAGGGAGCTTTACTCTGTATCTCGCCCCGTGCTGTACCTGTCCCTGGAGTGTTTAATGGGGACAGTGTCGAGGGAGCTTTACTCTCTATCTAACCCCGTGCTGTAGCTGTTCTGGGAGTGTTTGATGGGGACGGTGTAGAGGGAGCTTGACTCTGTATCAAACCCCGTGCTGTACCTGTCCTGGGAGTGTTTGATGGGGAACAGTGGAGAGGGAGCTTTACTCTGTATCTAACCCCGTGCTGTACCTGTCCTGGGACTGTTTGATGGGGACAGTGTAGGGGGAGCTTTACTCTGTATCTAATCCCGTGCTGTACCTGTCCTGGGAGTGTTTGATGGGGGACAGTGGAGAGGGAGCTCTACTCTGTATCTAACCCCGTGCTGTACATGTCCTGGGACTGTTTGATGGGGACAGTGTAGAGGGAGCTTTACTCTGTATCTAGCCCCCTGCTATACCTGTCCCTGGAGTGTTTGATGGGGACAGTGTCGAGGGAGCTTTACTCTGTATCTAACCCCGTGCTGTACCTGTTCTGGGAGTGTTTGATGGGAACAGTGTCGAGGGAGCTTGACTCTGTATCAAACCCCGTGCTGTACCTGTCCTGAGAGTGTTTGATGGGGGACAGTGGAGAGGGAGCTTTACTCTGTATCTAACCGGTTTCCTTGCCTGTCCTGGGAGTGTTTGATGGGGAACAGTTTAGAGGGAGCTTTACTCTGGATCTAACCCCGTGCTGTACTTGTCCTGCGAGTGTTTGATGGGGTCAGTGTCAAGGGAGCTTTACTCTGTATCTAACCCCGTGCTGTACCTGTCCTGGGACTGTTTGATGGGGACAGTGCAGAGGGAGCTTTACTCTGTATCTAACCGCTTTCCTTGCCTGTCCTGGGAGTGTTTGATGGGGGACAGTTTAGAGGGAGCTTTACTCTGGATCTAACCCCGTGCTGTACCTGTCCTGCGAGTGTTTGATGGGGTCAGTGTCGAGGGAGCTTTACTCTGAATCTAACCCTGTGCTGTCCCTGTCCTGGGAGTGTTTGATGGCGACAGTGTCGGGGGAGCTTTACTCCGTATCTTACTCCATGCTGTACCTATCCTGGGAGTGCATAATGGGGACAGTGTAGAGTGAGCTTGACTCTGTATCTAACCCCGTGCTGTACCTGTCCTGGGAGTGTTTGATGGGGACAGTGTCGAGGGAGCTTTACTCTGTATCTAACCCCGTGCTGTACCCGTCCTGGGAATGTTTGATGGGGACAGTGTCGAGGGAGCTTTACTCTGTATCTAACCCCGTGCTGTACCCGTCCTGGGACTGTTTGATGGGGACAGTGTCGAGGGAGCTTTACTCTGGATCTAACCCCGTGCTGTACCCGTCCTGGGAATGTTTGATGGGGACAGTGTCGAGGGAGCTTTACTCTGTATCTAACCCCGTGCTGTACCTGTCCTGGGATTGTTTGATGGGGACGGTGTAGAGGGAGCTTTACTCTGTATCTAATCCCGTGCTGTATCTGTGGTAGGAGTGTTTGATGGGGACAGTGTCGAGGGAGCTTTACTCTGTATCTAACCCCGTGCTGTATCTGTCCTGGGAGTGTATGAAGGGGACAGTGTCGAGGGAGCTTTACTCTGTATCTAACCCCGTGCTGGATCTGTCCTGGGAGTGTTTGATGAGGACAGTGTCGAGGGAGCTTTACTCTGTATCTAACCCCGTGCTGTATCTGTCCTGGGAGTGTTTGATCGGGACAGTGTAGAGTGAGCTTCACTCTGCATCTATCCCTGTGCTGTATCTGTCCTGGGAGTATTTAATGGCGACAGTGTAGAGAGAGCTTTACTCTGTATCTAACCCCATGCTGTACCTGTCCTGGGATTGTTTGATGGGGACGGTGTAGAGGGAGCTTTACTCTGTATCTAAGCCCATGCTGTTCCTGTCTTGGGAGTGTTTGATGGGGGACAGTGTCGAGGGGGCTCTACTCTGTATCTAACCCCGTGCTGTATTTGTCCTGGGAGTGTTTGATGGGGGACAGATTAGCGGTAGCTTTACTCTGTATCTATCCCCGTGCTGTACCTCTCCTGGGAGTGTCTGACGGGGGACAGTGTAGAGGGAGCTTTACTCTGTATCTAGCCCCTTTGCTCTCCCTGTCCTGGGAGTGTTTGATGGGTGCAGTGTCGAGGGAGCTTTACTCTGTATCTAACCCCATGCTGCACCTTTCCTGGGTGTGTTTGATGGGAACAGTGTCGAGGGAGCTTTTCTCTATCTAACACCGTGCTGTATCTTTCCTGGGAGTGTTTGATGGGGGACAGATTCGAGGGAGCTTTACTCTGTATCTATCCCCGTGCTGTACCTCTCCTGGGTGTCTTTGACGGGGGACAGTGTAGAGGGAGCTTTACTCTGTATCTAACCCCTTTGCTGTCCCTGTCCTGGGAGTGTTTGATGGGGACAGTGTCGAGGGAGCTTTACTCTGTATCTAACCCCGTGCTGTACCTGTCCTGGGAGTGTATGAAGGGGACAGTGTCGAGGCAGCTTTACTCTGCATCTAATGCCTTGCTGTATCTGTCCTGGGAGTATTTAATGGCGACAGTGTCGAGGGAGCTTTACTCTGTATCTAACCCCGTGCTGTACCTGTCCTGGGACTGTTTGATGGGGACAGTGCAGAGGGAGCTTTACTCTGTATCTAACCGCTTTCCTTGCCTGTCCTGGGAGTGTTTGATGGGGGACAGTTTAGAGGGAGCTTTACTCTGGATCTAACCCCGTGCTGTACCTGTCCTGCGAGTGTTTGATGGGGTCAGTGTCGAGGGAGCTTTACTCTGAATCTAACCCTGTGCTGTCCCTGTCCTGGGAGTGTTTGATGGCGACAGTGTCGGGGGAGCTTTACTCCGTATCTTACTCCATGCTGTACCTATCCTGGGAGTGCATAATGGGGACAGTGTAGAGTGAGCTTGACTCTGTATCTAACCCCGTGCTGTACCTGTCCTGGGAGTGTTTGATGGGGACAGTGTCGAGGGAGCTTTACTCTGTATCTAACCCCGTGATGTACCCGTTCTGGGAATGTTTGATGGGGACAGTGTCGAGGGAGCTTTACTCTGTATCTAACCCCGTGCTGTACCCGTCCTGGGACTGTTTGATGGGGACAGTGTCGAGGGAGCTTTACTCTGGATCTAACCCCGTGCTGTACCCGTCCTGGGAATGTTTGATGGGGACAGTGTCGAGGGAGCTTTACTCTGTATCTAACCCCGTGCTGTACCTGTCCTGGGATTGTTTGATGGGGACGGTGTAGAGGGAGCTTTACTCTGTATCTAATCCCGTGCTGTATCTGTGGTAGGAGTGTTTGATGGGGACAGTGTCGAGGGAGCTTTACTCTGTATCTAACCCCGTGCTGTATCTGTCCTGGGAGTGTATGAAGGGGACAGTGTCGAGGGAGCTTTACTCTGTATCTAACCCCGTGCTGTATCTGTCCTGGGAGTGTTTGATGGGGACAGTGTCGAGGGAGCTTTACTCTGTATCTAACCCCGTGCTGTATCTGTCCTGGGAGTGTTTGATCGGGACAGTGTAGAGTGAGCTTCACTCTGCATCTATCCCTGTGCTGTATCTGTCCTGGGAGTATTTAATGGCGACAGTGTAGAGAGAGCTTTACTCTGTATCTAACCCCATGCTGTACCTGTCCTGGGATTGTTTGATGGGGACGGTGTAGAGGGAGCTTTACTCTGTATCTAAGCCCATGCTGTTCCTGTCCTGGGAGTGTTTGATGGGGGACAGTGTCGAGGGGGCTCTACTCTGTATCTAACCCCGTGCTGTATTTGTCCTGGGAGTGTTTGATGGGGGACAGATTAGCGGTAGCTTTACTCTGTATCTATCCCCGTGCTGTACCTCTCCTGGGAGTGTCTGACGGGGGACAGTGTAGAGGGAGCTTTACTCTGTATCTAACCCCTTTGCTCTCCCTGTCCTGGGAGTGTTTGATGGGTGCAGTGTCGAGGGAGCTTTACTCTGTATCTAACCCCATGCTGCACCTTTCCTGGGTGTGTTTGATGGGAACAGTGTCGAGGGAGCTTTTCTCTATCTAACACCGTGCTGTATCTTTCCTGGGAGTGTTTGATGGGGGACAGATTCGAGGGAGCTTTACTCTGTATCTATCCCCGTGCTGTACCTCTCCTGGGTGTCTTTGACGGGGGACAGTGTAGAGGGAGCTTTACTCTGTATCTAACCCCTTTGCTGTCCCTGTCCTGGGAGTGTTTGATGGGGACAGTGTCGAGGGAGCTTTACTCTGTATCTAACCCCGTGCTGTACCTGTCCTGGGAGTGTATGAAGGGGACAGTGTCGAGGCAGCTTTACTCTGCATCTAATGCCTTGCTGTATCTGTCCTGGGAGTATTTAATGGCGACAGTGTCGAGGGAGCTTTACTCTGTATCGAACTCCATGCTGTATCTATCCTGGGAATTGTTTGATCGGGACAGTGTCGAGTGAGCTTCACTCTGCATCTATCCCTGTGCTGTATCTGTCATGGGTGTATTTAATGGCGACAGTGTAGAGAGAGCTTTACTCTGTATCTAACCCCGTGCTGTACCTGTCCTGGGATTGTTTGATGGGGACGGTGTAGAGGGAGCTTTACTCTTTATCTAACACCATGCTGTAACTGTACTGAGTGTGATTGGTGGGGACAGTGTCGAGGGAGCTTTACTCTGTATCTAACACCGTGCTGTACCTGTCCTGGGTGTGTTTGATGGGGACAGTGTAGAGGGAGCTTTACTCTGTATCTAGCCCCGTGCTGTACCTGTCCTGGGAGTGTTTGATGGGGACGGTGTAGAGGGAGCTTGACTCTGTATCAAACCCCGTGCTGTACCTGTCCTGTGAGTGTTTGATGGGGGACAGTGGAGAGGGAGCTTTACTCTGTATCTAACCCTCTGCTGTACCTGTCCTGGGACTGTTTGATGGGGACAGTGCAGAGGGAGCATTACTCTGTATCCAACCGCTTTCCTTGCCTGTCCTGGGAGTGTTTGATGGGGGACAGTTTAGAGGGAGCTTTACTCTGGATCTAACCCCGAGCTGTACTTGTCCTGCGAGTGTTTGATGGGGACAGTGTAGAGGGAGCTTTACTCTGTATCTATCCCTGTGCTGTACCTGTCCTGGGAGTGTTTGATGAGGACAGTGTCGATGGAGCTTTACTCTGTATCTAACCCCGTGCTGCACCTGTCCTGAGTGTGTTTCATGGGGACAGTGTAGAGCGAGCTTTACGCTGTATCTAATCCCGTGCTGCACCTGTCCTGCGAGTGTTTCATGGGGACAGTGTAGAGGGAGCTTTTCTCTATCTAACCCCGTGCTGTATCTGTCCTGGGAGTGTTTGATGGGGGACAGATTAGAGGGAGCTTTACTCTGTATCTATCCCCGTGCTGTACCTCTCCTGGGAGTGTTTGACGGGGGACAGTGTAGAGGGAGCTTTACTCTGTATTTAAACCCTTTGCTGTCCCTGTCCTGGGAGTGTTTGATGGGGACAGTGTAGAGGGAGCTTTACTCTGGATGTAACCCCGTGCTGTACCTTTCCTTGGTGTGTTTGATGGGGACAGTGTAGAGGGAGCTTTACTCTGTATCTAGCCCCGTGCTGTATCTGTCCCTGGAGTGTTTGATGGGGTCAGTGTCGAGGGAGCTTTACTCTGTATCTAACCCCGTGCTGTACCTGTCCTGGGAGTGTTTGATGGGGGACAGTGGAGAGGGAGCTCTACTCTGTATCTAACCCCGTGCTGTATATGTCCTGGGAGTGTTTGATGGGGACGGTGTAGAGGGAGCTTGAGTCTGGATCTAATCCCGTGCTGTACCTGTCCTGGGAGTGTTTGAAGGGGACAGTGTAGAGGGAGCTTTACTCAGTATCTCGCCCCGTGCTGTACCTGCCCCTGGAGTGTTTGATGGGGACAGTGTAGAGGGAGCTATACTCTGTATCTCACCCCGTGCTGTAACTGTCCTGGGAGTGTTTGATGCGGACAGTGTAGAGGGAGCTTTACTCTGTATCTAACGCCGTGCTGTACCAGTTCTGGGAGTGTTTGATGGGGACGGTGGAGAGGGAGCTTGACTCTGTATCAAACTCCGTGCTGTACCTGTCCTGGGAGTGTTTGATGGGGGACAGTGGAGAGGGAGCTTTACTCTGTCTCTAACCCCGTGCTGTACCTGTCCTGGGACTGTTTGATGGGGACAGTGTAGAGGGAGCTTTACTCTGTATCTAGCCCCCTGCTAAATCTGTCCCTGGAGTGTTTGATCGGGACAGTGTCGAGGGAGCTTTACTCTGTATCTAACCCCGTGCTGTACCATTTCTGGGAGTGTTTGATGGGGACGGTGTAGAGGGAGCTTGACTCTGTATCAAACCCCGTGCTGTACCTGTCCTGGGAGTGTTTGATGGGGGACAGTGGAGAGGGAGCATTACTCTGTATCTAACCCTGTGCTGTACCTGTCCTGGGACTGTTTGATGGGGACAGTGCAGAGGGAGCATTACTCTGTATCCAACCGCTTTCCTTGCCTGTCCTGGGAGTGTTTGATGGGGGACAGTTTAGAGGGAGCTTTACTCTGGATCTAACCCCGAGCTGTACTTGTCCTGCGAGTGTTTGATGGGGACAGTGTAGAGGGAGCTTTACTCTGTATCTAACCCTGTGCTGTCCCTGTCCTAGGAGTGTTTGATGGCGACAGTGTCGGGGGAGCTTTACTCTGTATCTAACTCCATGCTGTACCTATCCTGGGAGTGTATAATGGGGACAGTGTAGAGGGAGCTTCACTCTGCATCTAACCCCGTGCTGTACCTGTCCTGCGAGTATTTGGTGGGGACAGTGTCGAGGGAGCTTTACTCTGTATCTAACACCGTGCTGTACCTGTCCTGGGTGTGTTTGATGGGGACAGTGTAGAGGGAGCTTTACTCTGTATGTAATCCCGTGCTGTACCCGTTCTGGGAGTGTTTGATGGGGACAGTGCAGAGGGAGCATTACTCTGTATCCAACCGCTTTCCTTGCCTGTCCTGGGAGTGTTTGATGGGGGACAGTTTAGAGGGAGCTTTACTCTGGATCTAACCCCGAGCTGTACTTAAGACCATAAGACATAGGAGCGGAAGTAAGGCCATTCGGCCCATCGAGTCCACTCCACCATTCAATCATGGTTGATTTCAACTCCATTTACCCGCTCTCTCCCCATAGCCCTGCGAGTGTTTGATGGGGACAGTGTAGAGGGAGCTTTACTCTGTATCTATCCCTGTGCTGTACCTGTCCTGGGAGTGTTTGATGGGGACAGTGTCGAGGGAGCTTTACTCTGTATCTAACCCCGTGCTGCACCTGTCCTGAGTGTGTTTCATGGGGACAGTGTAGAGCGAGCTTTACGCTGTATCTAATCCCGTGCTGCACCTGTCCTGCGAGTGTTTCATGGGGACAGTGTAGAGGGAGCTTTTCTCTATCTAACCCCGTGCTGTATCTGTCCTGGGAGTGTTTGATGGGGGACAGATTAGAGGGAGCTTTACTCTGTATCTATCCCCGTGCTGTACCTCTCCTGGGAGTGTTTGACGGGGGACAGTGTAGAGGGAGCTTTACTCTGTATTTAAACCCTTTGCTGTCCCTGTCCTGGGAGTGTTTGATGGGGACAGTGTAGAGGGAGCTTTACTCTGGATGTAACCCCGTGCTGTACCTTTCCTTGGTGTGTTTGATGGGGACAGTGTAGAGGGAGCTTTACTCTGTATCTAGCCCCGTGCTGTACCTGTCCCTGGAGTGTTTGATGGGGTCAGTGTCGAGGGAGCTTTACTCTGTATCTAACCCCGTGCTGTACCTGTCCTGGGAGTGTTTGATGGGGGACAGTGGAGAGGGAGCTCTACTCTGTATCTAACCCCGTGCTGTATATGTCCTGGGAGTGTTTGATGGGGACGGTGTAGAGGGAGCTTGACTCTGGATCTAATCCCGTGCTGTACCTGTCCTGGGAGTGTTTGAAGGGGACAGTGTAGAGGGAGCTTTACTCAGTATCTCGCCCCGTGCTGTACCTGCCCCTGGAGTGTTTGATGGGGACAGTGTAGAGGGAGCTATACTCTGTATCTCACCCCGTGCTGTACCTGTCCTGGGAGTGTTTGATGCGGACAGTGTAGAGGGAGCTTTACTCTGTATCTAACGCCGTGCTGTACCAGTTCTGGGAGTGTTTGATGGGGACGGTGGAGAGGGAGCTTGACTCTGTATCAAACTCCGTGCTGTACCTGTCCTGGGAGTGTTTGATGGGGGACACTGGAGAGGGAGCTTTACTCTGTCTCTAACCCCGTGCTGTACCTGTCCTGGGACTGTTTGATGGGGACAGTGTAGAGGGAGCTTTACTCTGTATCTAGCCCCCTGCTAAATCTGTCCCTGGAGTGTTTGATCGGGACAGTGTCGAGGGAGCTTTACTCTGTATCTAACCCCGTGCTGTACCTGTTCTGGGAGTGTTTGATGGGGACGGTGTAGAGGGAGCTTGACTCTGTATCAAACCCCGTGCTGTACCTGTCCTGGGAGTGTTTGATGGGGGACAGTGGAGAGGGAGCTTTACTCTGTATCTAACCCTGTGCTGTACCTGTCCTGGGACTGTTTGATGGGGACAGTGCAGAGGGAGCATTACTCTGTATCCAACCGCTTTCCTTGCCTGTCCTGGGAGTGTTTGATGGGGGACAGTTTAGAGGGAGCTTTACTCTGGATCTAACCCCGAGCTTTACTTGTCCTGCGAGTGTTTGATGGGGACAGTGTAGAGGGAGCTTTACTCTGTATCTAACCCTGTGCTGTCCCTGTCCTGGGAGTGTTTGATGGCGACAGTGTCGGGGGAGCTTTACTCTGTATCTAACTCCATGCTGTACCTATCCTGGGAGTGTATAATGGGGACAGTGTAGAGGGAGCTTCACTCTGCATCTAACCCCGTGCTGTACCTGTCCTGCGAGTATTTGGTGGGGACAGTGTCGAGGGAGCTTTACTCTGTATCTAACACCGTGCTGTACCTGTCCTGGGTGTGTTTGATGGGGACAGTGTAGAGGGAGCTTTACTCTGTATGTAATCCCGTGCTGTACCCGTTCTGGGAGTGTTTGATGGGGACGGTGTAGAGGGAGCTTGACTCTGTATCAAACCCCGTGCTGTACCTGTCCTGGGAGTGTTTGATGGGGACGGTATAGAGGGAGCTTGACTCTGTATCAAACCCCGTGCTGTACCTGTCCTGTGAGTGTTTGATGGGGGACAGTGGAGAGGGAGCTTTACTCTGTATCTAACCCTCTGCTGTACCTGTCCTGGGACTGTTTGATGGGGACAGTGCAGAGGGAGCATTACTCTGTATCCAACCGCTTTCCTTGCCTGTCCTGGGAGTGTTTGATGGGGGACAGTTTAGAGGGAGCTTTACTCTGGATCTAACCCCGAGCTGTACTTGTCCTGCGAGTGTTTGATGGGGACAGTGTAGAGGGAGCTTTACTCTGTATCTATCCCTGTGCTGTACCTGTCCTGGGAGTGTTTGATGGGGACAGTGTCGATGGAGCTTTACTCTGTATCTAACCCCGTGCTGCACCTGTCCTGAGTGTGTTTCATGGGGACAGCGTAGAGCGAGCTTTACGCTGTATCTAATCCCGTGCTGCACCTGTCCTGCGAGTGTTTCAAGGGGACAGTGTAGAGGGAGCTTTTCTCTATCTAACCCCGTGCTGTATCTGTCCTGGGAGTGTTTGATGGGGGACAGATTAGAGGGAGCTTTACTCTGTATCTATCCCCGTGCTGTACCTCTCCTGGGAGTGTTTGACGGGGGACAGTGTAGAGGGAGCTTTACTCTGTATTTAAACACTTTGCTGTCCCTGTCCTGGGAGTGTTTGATGGGGACAGTGTAGAGGGAGCTTTACTCTGGATGTAACCCCGTGCTGTACCTTTCCTTGGTGTGTTTGATGGGGACAGTGTAGAGGGAGCTTTACTCTGTATCTAACCCCGTGCTGTACCTGTCCTGGGAGTGTTTGATGGGGGACAGTGGAGAGGGAGCTCTACTCTGTATCTAACCCCGTGCTGTACATGTCCTGGGAGTGTTTGATGGGGACGGTGTAGAGGGAGCTTGACTCCGGATCTAATCCCGTGCTGTACCTGTCCTGGGAGTGTTTGAAGGGGACAGTGTAGAGGGAGCTTTACTCAGTATCTCGCCCCGTGCTGTACCTGCCCCTGGAGTGTTTGATGGGGACAGTGTAGAGGGAGCTATACTCTGTATCTAACCCCGTGCTGTACCTGTCCTGGGAGTGTTTGATGCGGACAGTGTAGAGGGAGCTTTACTCTGTATCTAACGCCGTGCTGTACCAGTTCTGGGAGTGTTTGATGGGGACGGTGGAGAGGGAGCTTGACTGTGTATCAAACTCCGTGCTGTACCTGTCCTGGGAGTGTTTGATGGGGGACAGTGGAGAGGGAGCTTTACTCTGTCTCTAACACCGTGCTGTACCTGTCCTGGGAGTATTTGATGGGTACAGTGTCGAGGGAGCTTTACTCTGTATCTAACCCCATGCTGCACCTTTCCTGGGTGTGTTTGATGGGAACAGTGTCGAGGGAGCTTTACTCTGTATCTAACCCCGTGCTGCACCTGTCCTGAGTGTGTTTGATGGGGACAGTGTACAGCGAGCTTTACTCTGGATCGAGCCCCGTGCTGTACCTGTCCTGGGAGTGTTTGAAGGGGACAGTGTAGAGGGAGCTTTACTCTGGATCGAACCCCGTGCTGTACCTGTCCTGGGAGTGTTTGATGGGGACAGTTTCGAGAGAGCTTTACTCTGTGTGAAACCCCGTGCTGCAGCTATCCGGGGAGTGTTTGATGGGGGCAGTGTAGAGGGAGCTTTACTCTGTATCTCACCCCATGCTGTACCAGTTCTGGGAGTGTTAGATGGGGACGGTGGAGAGGGAGCTTGACTCTGTATCAAACTCCGTGGTGTACCTGTCCTGGGAGTGTTTGATGGGGACAGTTTAGGGGGAGCTTTACTCTGTATCTAACCCCGTGCTGTACCTGTCCTTGGACTGTTTGATGGGGACAGTGTAGAGGGAGCTTTACTCTGTATATAACATCTTTCCTTGCCTGTCCTGGAAGTGTTTGATGGGGGACAGTTTAGAGGGAGCTTTACTCTGTATTTAACCCCGTGCTGTACCTGTCCTGGGAGTGTTTGATGGGGACAGTGTAGAGGGAGCTTTACTCTGTATCTAGCCCCGTGCTGTACCTGTCCCTGGAGTGTTTGATGGGGACAGTGTCGAGGGAGCTTTACTCTGTATCGAACCCCGTGCTGTACCTGTTCTGGGAGTGTTTGATGGGGACGGTGTAGAGGGAGCTTGACTCTGGATCTAACCCCAAGCTGTACCTGTCCTGGGAGTGTTTGATGGGGGACAGTGGAGAGGGAGCTTTACTCTGTATCTAACCCTGTGCTGTACCTGTCCTGGGACTGTTTGATGGGGACAGTGCAGAGGGAGCTTTACTCTGTATCTAACCGTTTTCCTTGCCTGTCCTGGGAGTGTTTGATGGGGGACCGTTTAGAGGGAGCTTTACTCTGGATCTAACCCCGTGCTGCATCTGTCCTGCGAGTGTTTGATGGGGTCAGTGTCGAGGGAGCTTTACTCTGTATCTAACCCCGTGCTGTCACTGTCCTGGGAGTGTTTGATGGCGACAGTGTCGTGGGAGCTTTACTCTGTATCTAACTCCATGCTGTACCTATCCTGGCAGTGTATAATGTGGACAGTTTAGAGGGAGCTTTACTCTGTATCTAACCCCGTGCTGTACCTGTCCTGGGAGTGTTTGATGGGGACGGTGTAGAGGGAGCTTTACTCTGTATCTAACACCGTGCTGTACCTGTCCTGGGAGTGTTTGATGGGGGACAGTGTAGAGGGAGCTTTACTCTGTATCTAACCCCGTGCTGTAGCTGTCCTGGGAGTGTTTGATGGGGACGGTGTAGAGGGAGCTTTACTCTGTATCTAACACCGTGCTGGACCTGTCCTGGGAGTATTTGATGGGGACAGTGCAGAGGGAGCTTTACTCTGTGTCTAACCCCGTGCTGTACCTGTCCTGGTTGTGTTTGATCGGGACAGTGTAGAGTGAGCTTCACTCTGCATCTATCCCTGTGCTGTATCTGTCCTGGGATTATTTAATGGCGACAGTGTAGAGAGAGCTTTACTCTGTATCTAACCCCGTGCTGTACCTGTCCTGGGAGTGTTTGATGGGGGACAGTGTAAAGGCAGCTTTACTCTGTATCTAACCCCGTGCTGTACCTGTACTGAGTGTGTTTGGTGGGGACAGTGTCGAGGGAGCTTTACTCTGTATCTAACCCCGTGCTGTATCTGTCCTGGGAGTGTTTGATGGGGGACAGATTAGAGGGAGCTTTACTCTGTATCTATCCCCGTGCTGTCCCTGTCCTGGGAGTGTTTGATGGGGACAGTGTAGAGGGAGCTTTTCTCTGGATCTAACCTCGTGCTGTACCTGTCCTGGCAGTGTTTGAAGGGGACAGTGTAGAGGGAGCTTTACTCTGTATCTAACCCCGTGCTGTACCTGTCCTGGGAGTGTTTGAAGGGGACAGTGTAGAGGGAGCTTTACTCTGTATCTAGCCCCGTGCTGTACCTGCCCCTGGAGTGTTTGATGGGGACAGTGTAGAGGGAGCTTTACTCTGTATCTAACACCGTGCTGTACCTGTCCTGGGAGTGTTTGATGGGGACAGTCTAGAGGGAGCTTTACTCTGTATCTAGCCCCGTGCTGTACCTGTCCTGAGAGTGTTTGATGGGGACAGTGTCGAGGGAGCTTTTCTCTGTATCGAACCCCGTGCTGTACCTGTTCTGGGAGTGTTTGATGGGGACGGTGTAGAGGGAGCTTGACTCTGGATCTAACCCCGTGCTGTACCTGTCCTGGGAGTGTTTGAAGGTGACAGTGTAGAGGGAGCTTTACTCTGTATCTCGCCCCGTGCTGTACCTGCCCCTGGAGTGTTTGACGGGGACAGTGTCGAGGCAGTTTTCCTCTCTGTGAAACCCCGTGCTGTACCTGTCCTGGGAGTGCTTGATGGGGGCAGTGTCGAGGGAGCTTTACTCTGTATCTCACCCCATGCTGTACCTGTCCTGGGAGTGTTTGATGGGGGACAGTGGAGAGGGAGCTTTACTCTGTATCTAACCCTGTGCTGTACCTGTCCTGGGACTGTTTGATGGGGACAGTGTCGAGGGAGCTTTACTTTGTTGTGAATATTTATATTTGAAAGTCCAATAGAAAGAGTCAGGGGTCTTGTCGTTGTAGTTTCCTCTCAGGGTCTAATGAATTGAAGAATTGCAGTAAGGGGATATTTCAGCAGATTTTTCAGCTGCTGCCTGAAGTGAGTCTGTGTCACAGCATAAATGGCAGTGTTTGTACAACAACTTGTGAGTTGCAACATGAAACCAAATTCCAGAACATAGTTATCTAACCATACCGACCCATAGCCCAAATTATACATCCGACGCCATATAGAATAAACCATTAATGTCGACCATAAGAGGATGAAATTGGCTGAGATAACAAACAGTAAAATGATGGATTTCCTGCGACTCTCCATCTCTGGGTCTCTGGGATTCTCCCCACTGCTGTGAGCCCGGAGTCTCCTGCGGGCTCTGCTGCTCATTAAAATGTGTCTGACGGTGAAAACGTTGAGCAGCAGAATCAGGACGAACGGGACAGCCGGGGTTAGAATGTTGTGGAGGAACTCGATTGTTCCCCAGACCGGAGAGAACAGAGCATCCATTGTGACCTCACAAAACCAGGGGACGTTCCCCAGCAGATATCTATTTGAGAACATAAAATACCAGAAAATGTTCTTTAAACAGCTCAGCACCGTCACTGTTCCCAGAACCACAGCCGCCGATTTCTCACTGCAATATTTACTCTTCAGCTTGGGGCAGCAAATGGCCACAAATCGATCAAAGGTGAAAGTGACGGTGAACCAGACAGAACAGTCAGTGGCTGCATAAAGCAGGACGGCGTGGATGTTACACACGGGGAGCGACAGCAGGAAATCAAACTGTTCCCAATAAAGAATGGGAATGTGTCTGAATATCAGGTCGAGGATAACGACCAGCAGATCCCCCGCTGACATGGCCACCAGGTAACGAGTCACACATTTGGACAGACCACAGTTTCTGCTCGTCAGTGTCACAATTGTGATTATGTTCACTGTCAGGAAGGGAAATAAAGAATAAAATTAGACAGGATTCAGGGAAAGAAGTTCCCATTTGGACTGAGGATGGGTTGAAATAAAAAAGAATGTACACACATAAAATCACTTATTTTTTTTAAACCAGCACGTCTTTTGCAGTGTGAGAGGAAAGTGGAGCATCCGGAGGAAACCCACACAGACACGGGGAGAAGGTCCAAACTCCACACAGACAGTGACCCAAGCCTGGAATTGAACCCAGGTCCCTGACGCTGTGAATCAGCAGTGCTAACCACTGTGTCACCGTGCTGCTCCATGGTAGCAACACAGTGGTATATATTTGGGAGTGAGATTTCCGGGGAGTCCACGACATTGACCCTAACTCAGCTCCAAGTAAATAGCCGCCCTCCCTTGTGGGGGATTTGGAGGGTAAGAAGGATGAGGGAGTAAACCCTGACAGAAAATCCAGACTGGAGTCCTGTAGATGGTAATCTGTCGTCTCTCAGACAGTTTACTGACAACCTCTGCAACAGAGCTGGTACCAAAGAGGGCTGGTTTGACCCTTGCCTCTGGACAATACTAACAATTGGCAGAGGGAGATCCTGATGCCTTGACAGCACAGAATCTCTATTATATTTACACAGAACTGTACCCTGGAGAGGAGATCACAGCATTGTGGCCACTGTTAGCGCAACACAGGAAAAAATAGTAATCTCACACTCGATTGACACAGAACACAACTTCCAGTGTTTGCTCTGAAGAGTGGGAGAAAGCTTCAGGGTTCAGCGAATCGCTATCGTCCATAATGCTCAGTGCGATTACTGCTGTCCCACGTTGGTCTACTGGAACAGTGCAGCTGCATCAGTCCTCTCTCGGCAGGAAGGTTGCCAATCTATGCACCAGGTAAAACTCAAACGAAGGCCAGTACCAAAGGAAAAGCCAAGCAGGCTGCCTTAATGCCTATCGTCCGGTGACTCTGATGTCCAATATTATGAAATGCATCAAAAGCTTAGTCATGGCATGAATCAGTTCCGGCTTCCCAGATTGCCTGGATCCACGACAGTTCACCGACATCCACAACAGTTCCACAATGCCATCTCCCGGGCCCGACAGTGAACCCTGGAACACAGACTCGTGTTTATCAACTACAGCTCAGCCTGCAACACCATTAGTCCTACGAAACTCATGTCCAAAGTCCGTGGCCCTGGGCTTGGCTCCTGCCTCTGCAATTCGATCCTCAACTTCCTAATCCATAGACAGCAAAATTAAGGACAGTTAACAACATCTCCTTCACAATCATCCTGAACAGCGGTGCCCCGTAAGGCTGCGTCCTCAGCCCCTTACTATACTCCTTATACACTGGTGACTGTGTGGCCAAATTCCCCTCCAACTCGATTTCCAAGTTTGCTGATGACACCTGCAGTGGGTCGGAGGAAGAGACAGAGAATCTGGTGAACTGGGGCGACAACAATAATCTCCTCCTCAATGTCAACAAAGCAAATTGACTTCTGGAAGCCTCGTGGAGTACATGCCACTATCTACATCAATGGGATGAAGTTGAAATAGTCGAGAGCTTCACGTTTTAGGGTCCACATCACGAAAAACCTTTCCTGGTTCCTCCATGACGTCCCTATAATTAAAAAAGTCTCCGAACGCCTCTATTTTCTCAGAGGTTTACTGACATTTGGCATGTCAGCTGTGACTACACCAACTTTTACAGATGCACCATAAATAACATTCTAGCTTGGTATGGCTCCTGCTCTGTCCAAGACTGCGAGAAACTTCAAAGCTTGATGAATGCAGACCAGTCCATCACGCAAACCAACCTCCCACTCATTAACTCTGTCTAAACTTCCCGTTGCCTCACAAAAGCAACCAGCCTAATTCAGGAATAGCGCACCACAGACATCAACTCTTCCCACTTGTTCCATTGGAGAAAAAGATAAAAAGTGTGTGAGGACATGGACCAACCGACTCATAGAATCATAGAAACACTACAGTGCAGAAGGGGGCCATTTGACCCATCGAGTCAACACCGACAACAATCCCACCCAGGCCCTATCCCCGAAATCCCACATATGTAGCCTGCTAATCCCCCAAACATACATATCCCAGGACGCTACTGGGCAGTTAACATGGCCAATCAACCTAACCTGCACATTTTGGACTGTGGGTGAAAACCGCAGCATCCGGAGCAAACCCATGCCGACACGGGTAGAATGTGCAAATTCCACACACACAGTGATCCAAGCCGGGAATCGAACTCAGGTTCCTGTGAGACAGCAGCGCTAACCATTGTGCCACCATGCTGCCGACTCAGGAACAGCTTCTCTGCTGCCATCTGACGTTTGAATGGACCCACATTGCATTAGGATGATCTTTTAGTACACCCGAGCTATGACTGCAACATTACATTCTGCCCTCTCTCCCTCTCTATGTACAGTATGCTTTGTCTGTATGGCACTCAAGCAACAACACTTTTCACTGTATATCCAATGTTATGAAATGCATCAAAAGGTTAGTCATGACATGAATCAATTCCGGCCTCCCAGATTGCCTGGATACACTACAGTTCACCTACCTCCCCAACAGGTCCACAGACACCATCTCCCTGGCCCAACACTGAACTCTGTAACACTGTAACCCCGACCATAGAGAAGGAGAGAGTGCAGAATGTAATGTTGGACTCAGAGCTGGGGTGTAGAATAAGATCATCTGAATGCGATGTGGGTCCATTAAAACGTCAGATGGCAGCAGAGAAGCTGTTCTTGAGTCGGCAACATGGTGGCACAATGGTTAGCACTGCTGTCTCACAGGGACCTGAGTTCGATTCCCGCCTTGGATCACATATTTATTATATGTGAAAATAATAAACCAAATCAATTCAAATCAAATCAGTCTTTCGCATCTCAAGCTGAAACATCAGCACGATGTGCCCTGACCTTACCAATGAACTTATGCAGGTTGATGATGTACACGGGACGGCTGTGATCGAGACTGAATTTACAAGGCTGAATGTGGACATTGGGGAGCTGCGAGAAACTGGACTTGCTCACAGTGGACTCTTTCCAGAGGAACACCACACGTTCTTGTAATAGGAGAAATCCCAACAGGCGAGATGTGAGAATGGAACAAAGTTTTAAAAAGAAGCTTCACTGGTGCTGATGGAATCCCAGGAATTGAAATGGGATCCCTGATGCTGTGAGGCAGCAGTGCTAACCACTGTGCCATAGTGCCATCCTGCAAGGTGCCCTGGAGATATCCAAGATCACGGCCAGGACACCATCATCACCATATCCGTGGTAGGGAAATGATTGGAAAACAATCTGAGGGACAGAATTAATCTCCACTTCGAGAGGTAAGGATTTACGAACAATAGTCAGCGTGCCTTTGACAGGGGGAGATCATGTCTAACAATTCGCTGGAATATATTGAGGAGGTGACTGGATGAGGAGATGAGGGAAGTGCAGTCGATGTAGTCTACGTGTTCTTCAGAAAAGCTTTTGACAAATATGGAAGACTGAACAAGGAAGTGATTCCGATTGGAACCGGGTCAATTTGGTAAATTATATTCAACATGGCTGAGTGGCAGAGGGTGATGGTGGAAGGTTGTTTTTGTGACTGCAAGCCTGTGTTCAGTGGGGTTCCACAGGGATCGATGCTGGGTCCCTTGATGTTTGGAGTGTACATTGATGGTCGAGACATGAATGTGTGAGGTGTGATCAGTAAGTTTGCAGATGATACAAAAATTGTTGGTGTGGTAAATATTGAGGAGGAAAGCCTTAGATGACAGGAATCATAGAATCCTACAGTGCAGAAGGAGGCCATTGAGCCCATCGAGTCTGCACTGAGCACAATCCTACCCAGGCGATATCCCCTGAACCCCATGCATTTACCCAAGAAATTCTCCCTGACAGTAAGTCCAGTATATCCTGGCCAATCCACCTAACCCACAAGTCTTCCGACTGTGGGCTGAAACTGGAGCACCCAGAGGAAACCCATGCAGACACGGGGAGAATGTGTAAATTCCACACAGATGTGGTCCAAGCCAGAAATGGAACACACGTCCCTGGCGCTGTGGGGCAGCAGTGCTAACCACTGTGCCACCGTGCTGAGGAAACTGAAAGGCTGGGCAAATGGGCAAATGTAATTTACACCTGACCAATGTGAGGCCGTGCATTTGGGACGACTATCCGGGCAAGGAAATGTACCATGTCCGGTCGAGTCTGAGGAAGTGCAGAGGACCAGAATGAATTTGGGGTGCAAATATGTGGATCCCTAAAAGCAGCAAGACAGGTAGATGAGGTGGTTAAGACGACATGTAGGATACTTGCCTTTAGCAGCTGCAGCATAGGATATAAGAGCTGGGAGGTGATGATGGAAATGTATAAAACGCTGGTTAGACCAGAGCAAGAGGACTGTGCACAGCTCTGGTCATCACACTACAGGAAGGATGTGATTACACTGGAGACGGTGGAGAGGAGATTCACCAGGATGCTGCCTGGGCTGGAGAGTTTCAGCTATGAGGAGAGGCTGGTTAGGCTGGGTTTTTTACCTTAGAGCAGAGACGGCTGGAGGTGGAGTGGGTGTAGTGGGTGGTGGTGGGGAACGCTTTCAGGTGGGGGCGGGGGGGGGGGGGGGGGGTGGGGAACTGAGTGATATGAACAAAACTATGTGGCACACGGATAGGAATAAACCTTTTCCCTTTAGTAGAGGTGTCAATAACCAGAGGGGCGTGGATTTAAGGTAAAGGGCAGATTTTTGTGTGGATTTGAGGGAAAATGTTTCCATCCACAGGGTGCTGGGATCTGCAGCTCACGGCCTGAAAGGATGGTAGAAGCGGGAACAACCACAAGAGGCATTTAGATAGCAACTCAAACGCCAGAGCATATAATTATTAAACTAGAACGAGTGCAGGAAAGATTTACTCGGATGCTACTGGGACTTGATGGATTGAGTTATAAGGAGAGGCTGAATAGACTGGGACTTTTTCCCCTGGAGCGTAGGAGGCTGAGGGGTGATCTTATAGCGGTCTATAAAATAATGAGGGGCACAGATCAGCTCGATAGTCAATATCTTTTCCCAAAGGTAGGGGAGTCTAAAACTGGATGGCACAGGTTTAAGGTGAGAGGGGAAAGATACAAAAGGGTCCAGAGGGGCAGATTTTATCACACAGAGGGTGGTGAGTGTCTGGAACGAGCTGACAGAGGCAGTAGTAGAGGCGGGTACAATTGTATTTTTTTAAAAGCGTTTAGATAGTTAAATTGGTACGATGGGTATCGACGGATATGGGGCAAATGTGGGCAATTGGGATTAGTTTAGGGGTTTAAAAAGAAAAGGCTGCGTGGACAAGATGGGCCGAAGGGCCTGTTTCCATTCTGTAAACTCTATGACAAGGCTGTGGATCGAGTGCTGGAAAATGGGATTCGATTGGATAGGTGTTTGATGACCAGTTCAGACATAATGGCCGAATGGCCTCATTTTGTGCTGTTAAAACTCGATGGCTGTTGGACCACCCACAGCAGTGGCCCCATCACTTGCAGCTCTCACAGCGCTGGCTGGGATACCCACCACCTCCCAAACCTATCTGGTTGCAAATACGCAATTGCAGCGAGCAGTGAGCTGCCTGGTCTGAGAGAGACAGCTGTCAGCTATCTGCTGCTGCAGCTCGCTTCAACACAGCAGCTGCCCCCAGGTAGTCCGGGGGACCTCAGCTCTTTCTGAGCAGCCCCCGAACAGATATAGACCCAGCCCCCGCCCCACCACCTGGACCAATCACCCTCCATTCCCCCACACCAATTGCATGCAGAATGTCAGCAGGGCACGTCTCCCTAACCCACTGTGCATGCAGAGACGCAGCAAGACCCCCCACCCTACCCCACTGTGCATGCAGAGAGGCAGCGAGACCCCTCCCTACCCAACTGTGCATGCAGAGAGGCAGCGAGACCTCCTCCCTACCCCACTGTGCATGCAGAGAGGCAGCGAGAACCCCTCACTACCCCACTGTGCATGCAGAGAGGCAGCGAGACCCCCTCCCTACCCCACTGTGCATGCAGAGAGGCAGCGAGACCCCCTCCCTACCCCACTGTGCATGCAGAGAGGCAGCGAGACCCCTCCCTACCCCACTGTGCATGCAGAGAGGCAGCGAGACCTCCTCCCTACCCCACTGTGCATGCAGAGAGGCAGCGAGAACCCCTCACTACCCCACTGTGCATGCAGAGAGGCAGCGAGACCCCCTCCCTACCCCACTGTGCATGCAGAGAGGCAGCGAGACCCCCGCCCTACCCCACTGTGCATGCAGAGAGGCAGTGAGACCCCCTCCCTACCCCACCGTGCACGCAGAGAGGCAGCGAGACCCCTCCCTACGCCACTGTGCATGCAGAAAGGCTGCGAGACCCCCTCTATACCCCACTGTCCATGTAGAGAGGTAGCGAGACCCCCTCCCTACCCCACTGTCCATGTAGAGAGGTAGCGAGACCCCCTCCCGACCCCACTGTGCATGCATGAGGCAGCGAGACCCCTCCCTACCCCACTGTGCATGCAGAGAGGCAGCGAGACCCCCTCCCTACCCCACTGGGCATGCAGAGAGGCAGCGAGACCCCAACCCTACCCCACTATGCATGCAGAGAGGTAGCGATACCCCCTCCCTACCCCACTGCCCATGCAGAGAGGCAGTGAGACCCCCTCTCTACCCCACTGTGCATGCAGAGAGGCAGCGAGACCCCCTGCCTACCCCACTGTCCATGCTGAGAGGCAGCGAGACCCACTACCTACTCCACTGTGCATGCAGAGCTGCAGCGAGACCCCCTCCCTACCCCACTGTGCATGCAGAGCGGCAGCGACACCCCTCCCTACCCCACTGTGTATGCAGAGAGGCCGCGAGACCCCCTCCCTACCCCACAGTGCATGCAGAGACGCAGCGGGACCCCCACCCTACCCCACTCTGAATGCAGAGACGCAGCAAGACCCCCCACCCTACCCCAATGTCCATGCAGAGATGCAGCGAGACCCCCTCCCTACCCCACTGTGCATGCAGAGAGGCAGCGACACCCCTCCCTACCCCACTGTGTATGCAGAGAGGCCGCGAGACCCCCTCCCTACCCAACTGTGCATGCAGAGACGCAGCAAGACCCCCCACCCTAACCCACTGTCCATGCAGAGAGGCAGCGAGACCCCTCCCTAACCCACTGTGCATGCAGAGAGGCAGCAAGACCCCTCCCTACCCCACTGTGCATGCAGAGACGCAGCGAGACCTCTCCCTACCCCACTGTGCATGCAGAGACGCAGCGAGACCCCTCCCTACCCCACTGTCCATGCAGAGAGGCAGCGAGACCCCCCACCCTACCCCACTGTGCATGCAGAGAGGCAGAGAGACCCTCCCTACCCCACTGTGTATGCAGAGACGCAGAGAGACCCTCCCTACCCCGCTGTGCATGCAGAGAGGCAGCGAGACCCCCTCCCTACTCCACTGTGCATGCAGAGTGGCAGTGATGCCCCCCACCCTACCCCACTGTCCATGCAGAGAGGCAGCGAGACCCCCCTCCCTACCCCACTGTCCATGCAGAGAGGCAGCAAGACCCGCTCCCTACCCCAGTGTCCATGCAGAGAGGCAGCAAGACCCGCTCCCTACCCCACTGTCCATGCAGAGAGGCAGCGAGACCCCCCTCCCTACCCCACTGTGCATGCAGAGAGGCAGCGAGAACTCTTCCTACCCCACTGTCCATGCAGAGAGGCAGTGATGTCCCCCTCCCTACCAACACCCAATCACGTGCAGAGTGGCAGCGGGGACCACCCCGCCCCACAGACAGCGGGCAGAGTGGTAACGGGACACTGTCTGACCCAGCAACTACATTCAGTGCAGGCCCCGCTACCTTCAGGCCCCGCCACCTCATGCCCCACTCCCTGGTACTGCCCGGTGGGCATTGCCCAAGGGGCACCTACCTTTGCCCTCGACCTTGCCCGGTGCCCTCAATGGCCTACAGTTCTCCCGGCGAGGTCATCATGACTCGTCCTCATACATGTGGCCAGCTGTTTTCCTCACCGGACCCAACCTCTCCGGGTGAGGCTGCAAAGGCAAGTGTGGCGCACAATTCCATCCCAGGCTCGCTAATTTCATTTAAATTTGTTTTAAAATAAATTGAAATAATTTATTCAGCCTCTTGCCGGAAATGGGCAGGAGACTGAATCCGCTGTTTATCCATTGCCGGGGAAGGTTGCAAGAGGTGAGAAATGGGACGTGGACCTGAGTTCCAGGCTGTCACGCGGTTTTACTTGATCACCCCACCATCAATGGACAGGGAGTAGCTGTTATCCTGCCCCACTACTGTGTGTGTGTTGCGTGTGTCTATATTGTCTGTATCAGTATGCATGTGTGTGTGTGCGTGTTTGTGTGTGAGCAACAGAGTACCTGACGAGTGTTCCTAAGTGTGCGTTATTCTGGAGTGTTGCAGCAATTTTGGTTCTTGAATTTGTGAGTGAGTGAGAGTAAGTGTCTAAATCTGATTGCTTCTATCAACAAATGTGTGTATTAATGTATGTGTGTTTGGGTGTGTCTGTGTGTTTGTGTTCCTGTTGCTCTCGGAGAGCTTGTGGTGGCACAGGGGAGAGCATTGCTGCCTCACAGCACCAGAGGTCCTGGTTCAATTGCAGGCTTGGCCACTGTCTGTGCAGATTCTGCATGTTCTCCCCATGTCTGCGTGGGTTTCCTCCGTGTGCTCCAGTTTCCTCCCACTATCTGAAAGTTGTGCTGGTTGGGTGCATTGGCCGTGCTAAATTCTCCCTCAGTGTACCTGAACAGGCGCTGGAGTGTGGTGACTCGGGGATTTTTATAGTAACTTCATTGCAATGTTAATGTTCGCATACTTGTGACACTGATGAATAAATTTCAAATTTAATGAAATATGTTTTCTCTCTGTGAGATCCTGCTGTGCAGATATGACCAATAAAATTGATTCTGCGGCCTGGTGATTGGGTGGGTGAACTGGTGTTATATGCAGAGGGTGAAAAGGATTCTGTCTCAATATTTTACGCACGGTGGAATAGTGTTTGAGGTCACATGTCTATGGAAAGTCACAGCACTCAGAAGACATCCCAGCCCATAGACACTGAGACAATTGTCAGTGGCTGAAATAATTAATAACTGGATACAGAGATTCAACAAGAGCAGCAAACCCAGTACAGGAAATGACAAGAAAATCAATACAGTTAAACAACCTTTCTAGAATTAGGAACTGGACACAGGGGACGGGACTTTCCAGCCTCACTCTTCCGTGTTCAACAGACCTTCCCATTCTCCGCCCCACGCCTGCTCCGATTCCCGTGGCGGTCGGGCCGGTCCAATTCCAGCCAGAGACTTACCCGGAACACCAACAATCGCCAGGAGGGGATAGTAAAAACATTGAATCGCGAACAGTAGATATTCAATCCGATCAGCTGATGGTATCCACCAATAATCAGCAGTAAACCAAGAAATCCAATAGAATAAACTCCTGTCCTTGGGTGGAACATTCCGGTTCATTGCTCCCAGATTCTGATCCATTGTTGGAAGACTCCAACCCATTGTTCCCAGATTCCGATCTCTCCTCTCCCTCCCTCTCTCTCCACAGCCGCTGATCTCTGTTAGTGTCGGAGTTGCCGCTCCCGCTGACTCAATGGGACAACACATTGAACGGAATCCCTTCTTAATAGAAGAGGGGAATCCCTCCAGGCACACTAATCGGATCCATGGAGACTCACATCAATTCCAGTCACTAAACAAACAGCTTCACTTAACCCCCTTCAATCCAACACTTTTTATACCCAAAGTAGAACAGTTACAGCCTCGATGGGGTGTTGAGGGTCAGGGAGGGATGGAAAGTTGGAAATAATGTAGGGTCAATATTAATTCGATATAGCAGAGATCACTCTGCTAGTGTTAATTTCGAGACGACGAGAATACAAAAGCAGGGGTGTACTGCTGAGGGTTTATAAGACACTGGTCTGACCGCATTCACAATATTGTCAGCAATTTTGGTCCCCGTATCTAAGGAAGGATGTGCTGGCCTTGGAGAGGGTCCAGAGCAGGTTCACAAGAATGATCCGGGGAATGAAAGACTTGACGCATGAGGAGCGTCAGAGGACTGGGGGTCCACACTCGATGCAGTTTGGAAGTATGAGGAAGGGGATCACATTGAAACTTACAGAATAATGAAAGGACTGGATAGAGTGCACTTGGGGAAGATGTTTCCATTAGTTGGGGAGACTTGGACCCGAGGGCACAGACTCAGAGGGAAGGGACGGCCCTTTAGAAATGTGATGTGGAGATGGCGGTGTTGGACTGGGGTGTACGCAGTAAGAAGTCTCACAACACCAGTTTCCCACTCACCTGATGAAGGAGCAGCGTTCCGAAAGCTCGTGATTCGAAATAAACCTGTGGGACTTAAACCTGCTGTTGTGAGACTTCTTACTTCAGGACTGAGACGAGGAGGGATTTCTTCAGCCAGAGGGTGGTGAATCTGTGGAATTCATTGCCACACAAGGCTGTGGAGGCCAGATCATTGACTGTATTTGATAAAGAGATAAATAGATTCTTGACTGGTCCAGCGATCAAGGGTTACGGGGAGAAAGCAGGAAAATGGGCTTGAGAAACTTATCAGCCAGAATTGAATGGTGGAGCCGGCTCGACGGGCCGAATGGCCTCATTCTGCTCTTATATCTTATTGTCTGATGGGTATCATGGTCGTGGTTTTTAGATGAAGTTAACGTCAATCAGGGTTGATATAGTCTGCTTAATCCAGGTTGTAGCAGATCTTAAGTACAGCTCATGGACAGAACAATCTTAGCATAGGACTTCACACGGATCAATCTCTCAGCATTACGTACAGTACAGTCTTAGCTCGAGTCATCAGATAGAACTATCTCTCAGTGTTATGTACGGTACAATCTGAGGCTTCAGATAGAACTATCTCTCAGTGTTATAAAGGTACAATCTGAGGCTTCAGATAGAACTATCTCTCAGTGTTATGTACAGTACAATCTGAGGCTTCAGATGGAACTATCTCTCAGTGTTATGTACAGTACAATCTGAGGCTTCAGATAGAACTATCTCTCTGTGTTATGTACAGTACAATCTGAGGCTTCAGAGAGAACTATCTCTCAGTGTTATGTACAGTACAATCTGAGGATTCAGATACAACTATCTCTCAGTGTTATGTACAGTACAATCTGAGGCTTCAGATAGAACTATCTCTCAGTGTTATGTACAGTACAATCTGAGGCTTCAGATAGAACTATCTCTCAGTGTTATGTACAGTACAATCTGAGGCTTCAGATAGAACTATCTCTCAGTGTTATGTACAGTACAATCTGAGGCTTCAGATAGAACTATCTCTCAGTGTTATGTACAGTACAATCTGAAGCTTCAGATAGAACTATCTCTCAGTGTTATGTACAGTACAATCTGAGGATTCAGATAGAACTATCTCTCAGTGTTATGTACAGTACAATCTGAGGATCGGATAGAACTATCTCTCAGTGTTATGTACAGTACAATCTGAGGCTTCAGATAGAACTATCTCTCAGTGTTATGAACAGTACAATCTGAGGCTTCAGATAGAACTATCTCTCAGTGTTATGTACAGTACAATCTGAGGCTTCAGATAGAACTATCTCTCAGTGTTATGTCCAGTACAATCTGAGGCTTCAGATAGAACTATCTCTCAGTGTTGAGGTGAGGGGTGTTGCTGTGGACGGTGGGAGTTGAGGTGAGAGGCGGTTACTGAGGTGAGAGGGAGTGTGTTAATGTGAGGAGGGAGCTTTCAGATGAGAGGGGAACAACATGGTGTTATATCAATACACACTGATCCAACAAACACTCCCAGGATATTTACTGCAGGGATTAGGTGTGAAGTCAGTCTGTCCCCTCACGCTGCCAGCCAAAGTGCGGAGGGAACGGTGACAGCCCTTAAACACGGAGCAAACATCATCTGCAACATCCCATCAAACACTCCAGTGTCAGCTACAGAGGTCCAGAGTCACTCCCACCCCATCTTAACTGTGTGACCAGGCTGTCTCATGGCTGCAAAAGTGAAGGTTCAACTTAGTCAGGCAACCTTCAGGCTCGATATCCGTAAGCTTGCGCCCATCAGACATTTACAAGGATAAGCTGCCTCTACACTCCCATCAAATACCCTCATTGTAGATGCAGCACAGGCCCAGATACACAAACTATCTCCCTCTACACTGTCCAAACACGAATCTCCAGTGCAGGTATAGCAGAGGGTGAGATACACAGTGTGTGCAGGTGAGAGGGGGGAGCGTTGAGGTGAGAGGGGGAGAGCGTTGAGGTGAGAGGGGGAGAGCGTTGAGGTGAGAGGGGGAGAGCGTTGAGGCGAGAGGGGGAGAGCGTTGAGGCGAGAGGGGGAGAGCGTTGAGGCGAGAGGGGGAGGGCGTCGAGGCGAGAGGGGGAGGGCGTCGAGGCGAGAGGGGGAGAGTGTCGAGGCGAGAGGGGGAGAGTGTCGAGGCGAGAGGGGGAGAGTGTCGAGGCGAGAGGGGGAGAGTGTCGAGGCGAGAGGGGGAGAGTGTCGAGGCGAGAGGGGGAGAGTGTCGAGGCGAGAGGGGGAGAGTGTCGAGGCGAGAGGGGGAGAGTGTCGAGGTGAGAGGGGGAGAGTGTCGAGACGAGAGGGGGAGAGTGTCGAGGCGAGAGGGGGAGAGTGTCGAGGCGAGAGGGGGAGAGTGTCGAGGTGAGAGGGGGAGAGTGTCGAGGCGAGAGGGGGAGAGTGTCGAGGCGAGAGGGGGAGAGTGTCGAGGCGAGAGGGGGAGAGTGTCGAGGCGAGAGGGGGAGAGTGTCGAGGCGAGAGGGGGAGAGTGTCGAGGCGAGAGGGGGAGAGTGTCGAGGCGAGAGGGGGAGAGTGTCGAGGCGACAGTGGGAGTGTGGAGGTGACAGTGGGAGTGTTGAGGTGAGAGGGGAATTTTGTGGTGGGGGTGAGGTTCTGTAACACACTGGTTGGCGCTGCTGCCTCATGGCGCCAAAGACCCGGGTTTGATTACAGCCTCGGCTCACTCTCTGTGTGGAGTGTGCACGTTCTCCCCTGTCTGCGTGGGAATCCTCTGTGTGCTCTCATTTCCTCCCACTCTCCAAAGATGTGGGAGTTAGTTGGATTAGCCATGCTAATTTGGGAGACGGGCAACGTACAGGACCGGTACTGGACGGGGTTAGATACAAAGTAAATGTCCCTCATCAATGTCCCCATCAAACACTCCCAGGACGTGTACAGCATGGGGATAGACACAGAGTAAATTTAAGACTGTGCCCATCAAACATTCACACGGTAAAATTCCCTCTGCACCACCCAGAACAGCTACAGCATTGGCCGGGGTGGGGGGGGTAGATACCTAATAAACCTCTCTCGACAGTGTCCTCATCAAACACTCCCAGGATACCCAGGATAGGGACAGTACGTGGTTAAATGTAGAATAAATCTCCCTCTATAATGTCCCCATCAAACTCTCCCAAGACAGATGCAACGAGTGTGAGTTCAGATGCAGCTCAGGCTGAGATTTCCAGAAACCTCCCATCACACTGTTTCACCAAGAACTCCAGTGAAGGTGTAGCAAGGGTGAGATGCACAAAAAATGTCTGCATACACGGTCCAAACACTAAAGACCTGAGCAAGAGCAGCACAGGGTAAGGTCCACAGAAAATCTCTCGACACTGTCCCATCAGGAACTCGAGCGCAGGTGGACACAGAGATACATATAGTTCTGCTCTCCCTGTATATTGCCAGAAAAAAATCCCATGTATGGGTAAAGAAAAGTTCAATACAGATACATCTCCTCTTGATACTGCCCTCTGAAACCTTCCCGGAACAGTTACACACGGGATTGCAGACAGAGCAAAGCTCACTCTGCAGTGTCCCATTGAATAGTTCACTGCAAAGGGTGTTTACTCTGTGTCGAACCCCATTCTGAACCATGTTTCTGTATTTGCCATTGGGTTACTGTAAATTGTGCTTCCATTGAACATTTCCAAGGATAGGGACAGCACTGGGTAAAGTGTATGGTCTTGCTGCACTGCCAATTCAAACAGGCTGATAAAAGGGACGTGTATCTTCTGTATCAAACACGTTTCCATCACTCTCCATGAAGTAATCCCAGGGCAGCCTCACTGATATTGATATTTTCCATTTGTGCTTTTATAATAACTGTCTTCTGTTAATTTGTTGTAATAGTTTGTGAATTACTCCTTCAGATCTTTCCTAAATACAGTTCAGACACTTTGGAATTCGAATGAATTAATTGCAGACATTTTCTGTTGTATGTGTAGAGTGTCCCAGTAAAGTAAATCAGATTGATCAACTGATGGCAATCAATGCCAAATGGGGAATAATTGTCCCGTGTAGAAGTGAGAACCCGTTCCATATTGTGATTGTTTGCATTATTGGGACAGTGAGATGACCCGATCCAACACAAGAACACTTTGCAATATCTCCCAGTAACAGTGCGTCTGTGTGTCAGCGTTAACCAAGCGGGGTGACATTCCCGGAGGGGCTGACATCTCACGCAGAGTGAAAACCAGAATTCAATTGGTGGGGACTGCCTTGTTAAATTCAGCTGGGGATTTATTGAGGGAATTTGTGAAAATGCATGTGGAGATCTTATACAATCTAATTGAAAAACATTTCGAAATCCGTTTCTCCACAGAACAGAAGAGGTACATTTATAGAAACCTCAAGGTGAATAACATTAGTTCCAGTCACTGAACACCAGCAGTAACTTTTTAATGCATATCATTTTATACATGTTTCACATGCAGTGAATATATTTATTTTAATTCCTGTCTCTGAGCAGTCAGATATTGATACAGATAATTCTGATATTTAGCACCATGCTCCCACACTGCCACCTCTGCTTGACCTGAAATAGATGCTCTGTTCCGCAATTATTTAAACCAAGTGTATTCGTGGAGGAACAAACTTACATTCTGCATTCAAACTTTATGTTGTTGAGATCAGCCCAGGATCAGAATGATTGAAGGAGCTGAAGGTTTTTGAGACAGTTTGTGTGACGCTGCTGCTGTGTTGCCTTTATTCGTTTTGTAACGTGGGGGTCGCAGGGAATCAGTAGCGACAATAAGAGTGAGGTCAGTGATGTATCTGTTTGTCAGTTGGTAATAAGAATGAAGTTGGTGATACACCTGGAAGGTAAAGGCAGTAGGGATGAGGTTAGCCATGCACCTGGATGTGTATTGACAATCAGAGCAATTCAGTAATGTATCTGTGCAGGTTGTGAAAGGAGAGTGCGGTCACTGCTGTTCCTAAATACCTGGTTCCAATAAGAATCAGGTTATTTCTGCATCTGCAGGGACAGGTGTAGCATCGGGGAAACACAAGATAAAACTCCAACTGCAATTTCCCCAGCAAACACACCCAGGGCAGGGACAGCGGACGGATGTTTGAGTTGTGTGGAGTGGGGGGCTGTGTGTGGAGTGAAAGTTTATTATGGAAGTGAGGGGGAGAGTGATGAGTTGAGAGGCGGTGTATTGAGATGAGGGGGAGTTTGTTGAGGTGAGGGGGAAAGTTAAAATGAGATGGCGGGAGCTGAGGCGAGACAGAGTGCTGAGATGGGAAGAGAGAGCTGATATGAGAGAGGGAGAATGTTGATGTGAAACAGAGTGTAGGATTTGGCCCCGCGCTCTCCCCAAATTCGGATAATCCCACCAGAGGTAATTGGATCTTGACACGGTCTGTGCCCATCTGCTCCGACTCCCATGCGGTGTGGGACGGGAAATTCATATCTTGGGGATCTTGAGGTGAGGAGCGTCGAGATGAGATGGGTAGTGTTGTTGTGCGTGGGGTAATGTAGAGGTGAGTGGGAGGATTGATGTGAGGGGGGAACATGTTAAGGTGAGAGGGGGAGAGTTGTGTTGATTGGGGGAGTGTTGAATTGAGAGCGCGTGTTCTGGTGAGAGGAATTGATGTTAACCCTCTATGGGACAATGTAAATGTGAGAGGGAGAACTTAGAAGCGAGACGGATAGTGTTGAGGAGAAAGGGTGTAATGTCTGTGTGATAGAGATTGTGTAGAGAGGGGAAGGGGAGTATTGAGGTGAGCGGGAGTGTGTTGAGGTGAGGGGGTGTGTTGACATGACAGGATAGTGTTGGTGTGAGAGAGAGAGTGTTGGGGTAATGGGGAGTGCTGAGTTGAGAGCGTGAGTGTTAATGTTGTCATGTGAGTGGACCTTTCAGCAATTTTGTTTAAATCGTGCAGCTTCCATGGAGGTGGAGCTAAGATGTGGCAGTCAGGTGGTGGTTTTCTTTTGGTCTTTTAGTTTAGTTTTGGGAAGCAGTTGAGCAGCAAGCTCAGAAGCAATCTCTCTCCCTCTCCCTGTCCTTCTCTTTTGAAAAGGCTGTGTTTTGTGGAACAGACTCGACTGCAACCTCTGCTGAGTTTCTCAAGGGATTTTGAGCATTCAGCCCAGGAGGCTGGACACGTGTAATAATTCGGCATTAACCTCTGCTGTATTGTGGTGATTTGGAGGGTTTTGTGGATTGGGTGTTGGCTTTGGTTGGAACACACCAGAGATATGTCCTTCAGAGTTGTATATTATCGTGGTTGTTGTGTTTCTTGTTTGTAATTGTTAAAAGTTCTTGCTAATTGTCTTACCACACATGTCAACAATATTCTCAATTAAACTTTGTATTGAATAAGAGTTCTTCCTGGGTCAGTTCACTCCCACCTGAAGTGAAACCTCCCATGCTCCTTCTAGCCAGATTCAAGGTAAAGAGTTACAGGTCACTCGAGCTTCAAGGAACAACTGGGAGTATCCAACCTGACTGAGAACAACTGGGGGCTCCGGGATTGAATCCTGTATTTCTGGATTGATTTGGGATTAGTGAACTCAGACAGTGAGCGGCGAGCAGATTTGTGTTTTCTTTTCAGGTGTTGTATTCCAGTTTAAATAGGGAGTGTGGTTTGGATTAATGTCTCTTTCAGAGGCTCAGAAGTTTCTGCGGGTGGAGGAAGTCACGCAAGTTACCTGACAGATAGTGACTAAAGCAAAGCTTTTGGAATTGGAAACACATTCCAGTTGACATTGCCTGACAGAGTACGGAAAGGAAAGATAATTGTGGCAATAGCACAACATTTGGAACTGTCAGAAGCTCAGTCAGAATCGTTGGAAATTCAGTTACAAATGAAACTGACTCAATATAAAAAATAATTAAAACTATTTGAATTACAGGGAAAAGAAAAGGAAAGGGAGGAACAGCAAGCAAAATAATTGAACCAATCTGAATTACAGGCAAAAGGGAAAAAGGAGGCAAGGGAAAAATAGAGAGACTTTGAACATTGGAAACTGGCCTTCAAGTGTAAACATCGTGTCTGATTGGCGGAGGTAAAGGGTAAAGTACAGTCTGAGGGTAGGGATGAGGATAGTGAGAGAATGAGGGGCAGAAAATACATCAGGAGATAGAAAAGGCAATGTTACAATCATCATGGGGGACTTCAATATGTAGGTTTCTAAGATTCTAAGGTGGACTGGGAAAATCAGGTAGGTCGTGGATCCCAAGAAAAGGAATTTGTGGAATGTCTAAGAGATGGTTTTTGGAGCAGCTTGTGACAGAGCCTACTACGGAACAGGCAATTCTGGATTTGGCGATGTGTAATGAGGCAGACTTGATTAGGGAACTTCAGGTGAAGGAACCCTTAGGGAGGAGTGACCACAATATGATAGAATTTACCCTGCAGTTTGAGAGGAAGAACCTGGAATCAGATGTAAAGATATTTGAATTAAATAAAGATAACTACAAGGACATGAAGGTGGAGCTGGCCAGAGTTGATTGGAAAGGGAGCCGAGCAGGGGAGACAGTGGAACAGCAATGACAGGAGTTCTTGAGAGTTATTTGGGAGGCACAACAGAAATTCATCCCAAGGGGGAGGAAACATGCCACAGGGAGGACGAGGAATCCATGGCTGACGGGGAAGCCAAGGACAGCAAAAACACAAAAGGGAAAGCATCCTTAGTGGCAAGGATTAGTGGGAAGGCAGAAGATTGGGAAGCTTTTGAAAGCAAGCAGAGGACAACTTAAAAAAGCAATAAGAGGGGAGAAGATGAAATATGAGTGTAAGCGAGCTTGTATTATAAAAGAGGAGAGGAGGAGGTTTTCCAATATATAAAAGTTAAGAGAGAGGCAAAAATACCCATTGGATCACTGAAAAATGAGGCTGGAGAAGGAATAATAGGAAACAAAGAAATGACAGAGGAACTGAATAGTTTGCATCAGTCTTCACGGTTGAAGACACCAGTGGGATGCCAGAGCTCCAGGAGAGTCGGGGGACACAGGTGGGTGTAGTGGCCATCACTCAGGAGAGGGTTCTGGGGAAACTGAAAGGTCTGTGGGTGGATAAAACAGCTGGACCGGATGGAGTACACCCCAGGGTTCTTAAAGACATAGCTGAGGAAATTGTGGTGGCATTGGTGGTGATCTTTCTTTGATAAGGCGCAGCATAGGAGACTGTTATATAAGTTAAGTGCCAATGGTGTTGAGGGTAAGATCCTGGCATGGATAGAGGATTGGCTGACTGGCAGAAGGCAGAGAGTAGGGATGAAGGGATCTTCTTTCAGGATGGCAGCCGGAGACAAGTGGTGTGCCTCGGGGGTCGGTGCTGGGACCACAACTTTTCACAATACACATTAATAATTTGGAAAAACGAAATGAAGGCACTGTTGCTAAGTTTGGTGATGATACAATGATATGCAGAGGGACAGGGAGTATTGCGGAAGTGGGAGGGGGAGGAGGAGGGCTGCAGAAGGACTTGGACAGGTTAGGACAGTGGATAAAGAGGGGGCAGATGGAATACAATGAGGAAAAGTGTGAGGTTATGCTCTTTGGAAGGAGGAATGGATGCAGAGACTATTTTCTAAATGGGGAAATGCTTAGAAAATCAGATGCACAAAGGAATTTGGGAGGCCTTGTTCAAGATTCTCTAAAGGTTAACCTGCAGGTTGAATCGGCAGTTAGGAAGGCAAGTGGAATACTGGCAATCATGTCGAGAGGCCCCGCACCAGGTTCAGACCCACCCAGGTTCAGACAGAGACGCTGTTCAGATTCACACAAGGTTCGGACTCGGATCATGTTCAGATTCACACCGTGTACAGACTCACCTCAGCTTCACAATCATAGAAACATTGAAATATAGGAACAGCAGGAGCAGGCCATTCGGCCCTTCGACCCAGCTCCGACATTCAGTTTGATCAGGGATCATCATCAACTTCAATATTCTGACCATCCCTTGCTCCCATATCCCGTGATCACTTTAGCCCCAAGAGCGATACATAATTTATTCCTGAAATCACGAAAGGCTTTGGCCTCAGCTACTTTCTGTGGTAGCGAAGTCCATAGATCATCAGAGTGGAGAAATTTCTCCTCACCTCTGTTCTAAAAGGTTGATGCTTATCCTCAACCCATGAACCCTAGTCCTCAACTTCCTGAGCATCAGGAACATTCTTTCTGAATCTACCCTGTCTAAACATGGTCCAATATTATATGTTTCACTCGAATGAACTCCAATGAATAAAGCCCTAACCGACTTAGTCTCTCTTCATATCACAGACTTGCCATCCCAGGAATCAGCCTGGTAAACATTCGCTGTACTCCCTCGATAGCGAGGATATCCTTCCTCAGATAAGGACACCAAAACTGCACACAATACTCGAAGTGTGGCCTCAGCAATGCCCTGTACAACTGCAGTGACACATCTCTCTTCCTGTACTCCAATCTTATCCCTATGAAGGGCAGCATTACAGTTGTCTTCTTTACTGCCTGTTGTACATGCGCGCTTACTTTCACTTACTGATGCATACGGACACCAAGGCCTCGCTGAGTATCCACCTCTCTCAATTTACACCCATTCAAATAATAATCTGCCTTCCTATTATTGCTGCTAAAGTGGATAACTTCACATTGATCCACATTTTACTGCAACTGCTTTGCACATGCGCACACATTGAGCCTGTTCAAATCACACTGAAGCATGTCTGAATGTTTCTCATAGCTCACCCGCACACACCTTTTATCATCTGCAAATTTGGAGATGATACATTTAGTTCCATTTTCAGAATAATTAATATATAATGTGAGCAGTTGGGGTCCGTGCACAGATTCCTGCAGAACCCCACTAGACACTGACTGCTAATCAGAAAAAGGCCCATTTATTGCCAACTCTTTGCTTTCTATCAGTGAACCAGCTTTCTATCCGTCTCAAAACATTGCCTGTAATCCCATGTGCTTTCACTTTACATGGCAGTCTGCGATGTGAGAACTTGTCAAAAGTCTTCTGAAAGTCTCAATAAACACATCTGCTCACGTCACTTTCTGAACTGTAATGTCTGGGGGACACCTACCCACACTGGACCTGGCCGTAAGGGACCGGGCAGTAAGGGACACAAGACACAGCAATACCTCTCCACCCACTTCCCTAAACTCCCACACTTAGCCCAGCTCTCAGTGCTTCACTCTCTGCAGCTTGCACTCTGTGGAGCTCCCTGAGTGGGCACATTTCACAGGCCTCAGTTTGGTAGTTTATATTTGCCAGTGTCCAACTCATGAACCTGATTGAAGTCACTGCCCCCCCTCCCCCTCTAGGTCTGAGTAACCGCCGAGGGCTGACCACCTTGGAAGCCTTTTTTGGAGTTTCAATGCTGGGTCCGGTTCCTGCTGCTCAGCCTCGGAAGTGAGTGGGGTTCAGCAGACCGGAGCTCGCCTCTTCCACCATGAGCGTGTGGCCCGAGTTCCCTTTATCGGGTGACAATGTGGTCGAGAGGCTAAACCCACTGTGTCCATTTCAGACTCCGAGGTTCCCACTGGCGGAGATGGGGAACAGGAGCCGGAGTGCCTGGAATTCTTTCCAAAGTTCCCGGTCTGCTGGGAATTGATTTTTCCTGCACGGCCTGGGACTTCATGGCTTGTAGATGATTGAAGCATTCCCATAGGATGTTATCTCCCAAGCGGACTTGATAGGAAACTGGCCCTGTTCCAGACTCGACCGTGCCTCATAACCACGTGGATCCATTGCCATGATTCTTTACCAATAACCTATCACCTGCCTTTAGGTGCCTCTCCCGGCTGGTGGGATCGGCACTGGGTGTCAGCTCCCGCCCTCAGAAGGTCAGACTTAACACTGGGCGGAGTGAACTTCCCATCAACAACTCTGCTGGGGCTATTCCAGTTGTTGAAGAGGGGAGGTCGGGGGGAGGTTGGGGGGTGTCGTTCTGTAATTGAAGATGAAATCTGGATGGTTTGGTGTCCAAAGAGACTGAGGGATGGTATTTTGAACCTGCTTTTACTGTTTGGGCCGCTCTTTCTGCCAGGCCGTTGGATGATGGGTAATATGACACTGTCCTAACGTGTCAAATTCTGTCCAACTTCTTCGAATGCGCAAATTCCTGGCTGATGAAGAGTGGTCCATTTTCAGAAACTAACATTTCCGGGATCCCGGGTGTCATGAAAGAGGTGTGAAGTTTCTCCACTCTTGTCCTTGTGTTTGAGTAACTCACCCTGTGTACGGCCATCCATTTTGAATCAGCATCTACCATTACAGGAACATAGACCCCATGAACGGACCGGCACTGTCCATGTGCAGCCACGTCTACGGATGTCCTGGCTATTCCCAAGTGTGAAGAGTAGTAATTGGTGGTACTTCTGCCCTTGTTGATATTCTCAACACTGACCAACGGGCAAATATTCGTATCCATACCTGGCCACCAGACATGGCAACTTGGAGGATGTTCAGTTTGCCACTCCTGGGTGGCCATGGTAATGTTCACCATGGGATGGTGACCCTGGCTCAGGATGACACTCTAGAACCCCACAGGAGTGTACCATCTTCCACAGTCAGCTGCTCTCTGCCATTCCAATATGGGTGTAATTCAGGCTGTAACGGCCTTTTGGATTCCCCCATCAGCACTCGCTGCTTCAATTCATTCAGGAATGGGTAATCTTACGTCCACAGCCGAATATTATTGGCTGCCACTGGGAGAGTTTTGAGAAAGTTCATGATTACCGTCTCTTCCATTGGGAATATGACAAGTGTCTGTTAATCGTAGCCAACTCAAGGCACCGACCTGAACGACTCGGCCTCCTGGAAGGTGTTCCAATCAATAATGGTAGGCGGACAGTAATAAAGCCCACAGCTGGATATGGGCCAATATTATGGGCTGCACCGCCATGCAGTTCCTTCTGGAATTTCTTTGCCCAAACGATCACCGTAGACGAGGTGTCACAGTGGTTAGCGCTGCTGCCTCATAACGCCAGAGACCTGGGTTCAATTCCTGGCTTGGGTCATTGTCTGTGCGGAGTCTGCACATTCTCTCCGTATCTGCGTGGGTTTACTCTGGTTTCTCTGGTTTCCTCCCACTGTCTGAAAGACGTGCTGGGTAGGTGCAGTGTCCATGCTAAATTCTCCCTCAGTGTTACTCAAACAGGCACCAGTGTGTGGCGACTAGGCGATTTTCACATTAACTTCATTGCAGTGTTAATGTAAGCCTACATTTGACACTTTATAAATGTTAAACTTCCTCTGAGTATGAATGGTTGAATATCGCTGGGAAACCTCATCGAGCTGTCAGTATAAGTGCTCGTGAATAAGTTCATAATTGGAAACAAGAATCCTCCTGCCAGCTTTGAAGCTAAGTCCTCAATCAGAGGGATTGGGTATTTATCCAGCTGTGAGAAACTGTTTACCGTTTGTTTAAAATTTCCCAGTACAAAGTATTTGTGTTCACTCTTGGGACTTGGGTGTCACTGGCCGGCCAGCATTTATTGCCCATCCCTAGTTGCCCATGTTCAGAGGACAATTAAGTGTCAACCACTTGGAGTCACATTTAGTCCTGACCACATAAGGACGACAGATTTCCTTCCCTGGGACATTGGTGAACCAGATGGGTTTTTCCGAAAATCGACACTGGTATTATGGTCACCAGCTGATTCTGAATTCCAGATATATTTATTCAAATTCCACCATCTGCTGTGACGGGATTCGAACCCGGGTGCACAGAACTTTAACTGAGTTTCTGTATTAATAGTGTAGTGATAAAACCACCAGTCCATCACATCCACACCCAGAGTGTACACACCCTGACTTCCGGTAACCGAGACACACCATATTATATACGTCTGCAGGGCTCCCGGATTGGACAGCATTAACTGTCTCAATCAGGGAGCTCATATTCCAATAACTCCACCTGATGGTTATCGTTAAAGTCATTAAGTATGTCTCTCTCTGTCTCTTTCTGTCTTTCTGTGCAAGCCTCTCTCTGTATCTCTCACTCACTCTCTCTCTCTGCCTGTCTCTCTGTGTCTCTTACTGTCTCTCTGCATCTCCGTCATTCACCTGCTCTCTACACTCTTCCTCCGTGTCTCCTCCTCCGTGTCTCCTCCTCCCTCTCAGTCTCACTCTCCTCCTCCCTCTCCTTCTCTGTCCCCCTTTTCTTATTTCTCTGTCTTTCTCTCTCTCTACCTCGCTCTGTCTTTTGCTCTTGCTGTGTCCATTGTACTCATTCAGTCTCACTGTTTCAAATTCGCTGACGCTCTCTGTCTCTGTCTCTCTCTGCCTCTCTTTCTGTCTCCCTTTTCGTTTTAGTCTCCCTGTCTCGTTACATCCTTCCATCTGTCTCCCTTTCTCATTCCCTGTCCATCTCCCTCCCCATTTCCCCCAATCTCTATCCCTGTTTTTCTCGCTCTGGTAGAGTCCCTATCTGTCTCTGTTCTTTTTTTCTCTCTCTCTCTCGCTCTCTCTGTTTCTCTCCCTGTATCTGTTAGAAACTCTTTCAAACTGTGTCACGCTCCATGTATTTGTACCCTTCCCTCTCTCTGTCAACCTCCGTCTCTCTATCACTCCCAGTTTTGCTCTCACTGCCCTCTCTCTCTCTTTATCTGTCACTCTCTCTGTCTCTGTGAGGCTGTTTATTATTTATATTTGAAAGTCCAATAGAAAGAGTCAGGGGTCTTGTAGTTGTAGTTTCCTGTCAGGGTCTAATGAGTTGAAGAATTGCAGTAAGGGGAGCTGTCAGCAGATTGATTAGCTGCTGTCTGAAGTGAGTCTGTGTCACAGCATAAATGGCAGTGTTTGTACAACAACTTGTGAGTTGCAACATGAAACCAAATTCCAGAACATAGAAATCTAACCATACCGACTCATAGCCCAAATAATCCATCCGACGCCATATTGAAAAAACCATTAATGTCGACCATAAGAGGATGAAATTAGCTGAGATAACAAACAGTAAAATGATGGATTTCCTGCGACTCTCCATCTCTGGGTCTCTGGGATTCTCCCCACTGCTGTGAGCCCGGAGTCTCCTGCGGGCTCTGCTGCTCATTAAAATGTGTCTGACGGTGAAAACGTTGAGCAGCAGAATCAGGACGAACGGGACAGTCGGGGTTAGAATGTGGTGGAGCAACTCGATTGTTCCCCAGACCGGAGATTCCACAACATCCATTGTGACCAAACAAAACCAGGGGTCGTTCATCAGCTGATATCCATTTAATAACATAAAATACCAGAAGATGTTCTTTAAACAGCTCAGCACCGTCACTGTTCCCAGAACCACAGCCGCCGATTTCTCGCTGCAGTATTTACTCTTCAGCTTGGGGCAGCAAATGGCCACAAATCGATCAAAGGTGAAAGTGACGGTGAACCAGACAGAACAGTCAGTGGCTGCATAAAGCAGGACGGCGTGGATGTTACACACGGGGAGCGACAGCAGGAAATAAAACTGTTCCCGATAAAGAATGGGAATGTGTCTGAATATCAGGTCGAGGATAACGACCAGCAGATCCCCCGCTGACATGGCCACCAGGTAACGAGTCACACATTTGGACAGACCACAGTTTCTGCTCGTCAGAGTCACAATTGTGATTATGTTCACTGTCAGGAAGGGAAATAAAGAATAAAATTAGACAGGATTCAGGGAAAGAAGTTACCATTTGGACTGAGGATGGGTTAAAATAAAAAAGAATGTACACACATAAAATCACTTAAATCTTTTTTTTTTAATCCAGCACGTGTTTTGCAGTGTGAGAGGAAAGTGGAGCATCCGGAGGAAACCCACACAGACACGGGGAGAAGGTCCAAACCCCAACACAGACAGTGACCCAAGCCTGGAATTGAACCCAGGTCCCTGACGCTGTGAATCAGCAGTGCTAACCACTGTGTCGCCGTGCTGCTCCATGGTAGCAACACAGTGGTATACATTTGGGAGGGAGCTTTCCGGAGAGTCCACAACATTGACCCTCACTCAGCTACACGGATGAAGGAGTAAACCCTGACAGAAAATCCAGACTGGAGTCCTGTAGATGGTAATCTGTCGTCTCTCAGACAGTTTACTGACAACCCCTGCAACAGAGCTGGTACCAAAGAGGGCTGGTTTGAACCTTGTCTCTGGACAATACTAACAATTGGCAGAGGGAGATCCTGTTGCCTTGACAGCACAGAATCTCTATTATATTTACACAGAACTGTACCCTGGAGAGGAGATCACAGCATTGTGGCCACTGTTAGCACAACACAGGAAAAAATAGTAATCTCACACTCAATTGGCACAGAACACAACTTCCAGTGTTTGCTTTCAAGAGTGGGAGAAAGCTTCAGGGTTCAGCGAATCGCTATCGTCCATAATGCTCAGTGCGATTACTGCTGTCCCACGTTGGTCTACTGGACCAGTGCAGCTGCATCAGTCCTCTCTCGGCAGGTAGGTTGCCAATCTATGCACCAGGTAAAACTCAAACAAAGGCCAGTACCAAAGGAAAAGCCAAGCAGGCTGCCTTAATGCCTATCGTCCGGTGACTCTGATGTCCAATATTATGAAATGCATCAAAAGGTTAGTCATGGTATGAATCAGTTCCGGCTTCACAGATTGCCTGGATCCACGACAGTTCACCGACATCCACAACAGGTCCACAATGCCATCTCCCTGGCCCGACAGTGAACCTGGAACACAGACTCGTGTTTATCAACTACAGCTCAGCCTGCAACACCATTAGTGCTAGGAAACCCATGTCCAAAGTCCGTGGCCCTGGGCTTGGCTCCTGCCTCTGCAATTCGATCCTCAACTTCCTAATCCAGAGACAGCAAAATTAAGGACAATCAACAACATCTCCTTCACAATCATCCTGAACAGCGGTGCCCCGTAAGGCTGCGTCCTCAGCCCCTTACTATACTCCTTATACACTGGTGACTGTGTGGCCAAATTCCCCTGCAACTCCATTTCCAAGTTTGCTGATGACACCTGCAGTTGGTCGGAGGAAGAGACAGAGAATCTGGTGAACTGGGGCGACAACAATAATCTCTTCCTCAATGTCAACAAAGCAAATCGACTTCTGGAAGCCGAGTGGAGTACATGCCCCGATCTACATCAATGGGATGAAGTTGAAATAGTCGAGAGCTTCACGTTTTAGGCTCCACATCACGAAAAACCTTTCCTGGTTCCTCCATGACGTCCCTATAATTAAAAAAGTCTCCGAACGCCTCTATTTTCTCAGAGGTTTAGGGACATTTGGCATGTCAGCTGCGACTCTCATCAACTTTTACAGATGCACCATAAATAACATTCTAGCTTGGTATGGCTCCTGCTCTGTCCAAGACAGCGAGAAACTTCAAAGCTTGGTGAATGCAGACCAGTCCATCACTCAAACCAACCTCCCACTCATTAACTCTGTCTAAACCTCCCGTTACCTCACAAAAGCAACCAACCTAATTCAGGAATAGCGCACCACGGACATCAACTTTTCCCACTTGTTCCATCAGAGAAAAAGGTAAAAAATATGTGAGGACATGGACCAACCGACTCATAGAATCATAGAATCACTGCAGTGCAGAAGGGGGCCATTTGACCCATCGAGTCTACACCGACAACAATCCCACCCAGGTCCTATCCCCGAAATCCCACATATGCACCCTGCTAATCCCCAAACATACATATCCCAGGACGCTAATGGGCAGTTAACATGGCCAATCAACCTAACCTGCACATTTTGGACTGTGGGGGAAAACTGGAGCATCCGGAGCAAACCCATGCGCATACGGGTGGAATGTGCAAATTCCACACAGACAGTGATCCAAGCCAGGAATCGAACTCAGGTTCCTGTGAGACAGCAGCGCTAACCATTGTGCCACCATGCTGCCGACTCAGGAACAGCTTCTCTGCTGCCATCAGACGTTTGAATGGACCCACATTGCATTCAGATGATCTTTTACTACATCCCAGCTATGACTGCAACATTACATTCTGCCCTCTCTCCTTCTCTATGTACAGTATGCTTTGTCTGTATTGCACTCAAGCAACAACACTTTTCACTTTATATCCAATGTTATGAAATGCATCAAAAGGTTAGTCATGGCATGAATCAATTCCGGCCTCCCAGATTGCCTGGATACGCTACAGTTCACCAACCTCCCCAACAGGTCCACAGACACCATCTCCCTGGCCCAACACTGAACTCTGTAACACTGTAACCCTGAACATAGAGCAGGAGAGAGTGCAGAATGTAATGTTGGACTCAGAGCGAGGGTGCAGAATAAGATCATCTGAATGCGATGTGGGTCCATTAAAACGTCAGATGGCAGCAGAGAAGAAGCTGTTCCTGAGTCGGCAGCATGGTGGCACAATGGTTCGCACTGCTGTTTCACAGGGACCTGAGTTCGATTCCCGGCTTGGATCACATATTTATTATATGTGAAAATAATAAACCAAATCAATTCAAATCAAATCAGTCTTTCGCAACTCAAGCTGAAACATCAGCACGATGTGCCCTGACCTTACCAATGAACTTATGCAGGTTGATGATGTACACGGGACGGCTGTGATCGAGACTGAATTTACAAGGCTGAATGTGGACATTGGGGAGCTGCGAGAAACTGGACTTGCTCACAGTGGATTCTTTCCAGAGGAACACCACACGTTCTTGTAATAGGAGAAATCCCAACAGGCGAGATGTGAGAATGGAACAAAGTTTAAAAAGAAGCTTCACTGGTGCTGATGGAATCCCAGGAATTGAAATGGGATCCCTGATGCTGTGAGGCAGCAGTGCTAACCACTGTGCTATACTGCCATCCTGCAAGGTGCCCTGGAGATATCCAAGATCAAGGCCAGGACACCATCATCACCATATCAGTGATAGGGAAATGATTGGAAAATAAACTGAGGGACAGAATTAATCTCCACTTCGAGAGGTAAGGATGCATGAACAATAGTCAGCGTGCCTTTGACAGGGGGAGATCATGTCTAACAATTCGCTGGAATATATTGAGGAGGTGACTGGATGAGGAGATGAGGGAAGTGCAGTCGATGTAGTCTACGTGTTCTTCAGAAAAGCTTGTGACAAATATGGAAGACTGAACAAGGAAGTGATTCCGATTGGAACCAGGTCAATTTGGTAAATTATATTCAAAATGGCTGAGTGGCAGAGGGTGATGGTGGAAGGTTGTTTGTGTGACTGCAAGCCTGTGTTCAGTGGGGTTCCACAGGGATCGATGCTGGGTCCCTTGCTGTTTGTAGTGTACATTGATGGTCGAGACATGAATGTGTGAGGTGTGATCAGTAAGTTTGCAGTTGATACAAAAATTGGTGGTGTGGAAAATATTGAGGAGGAAAGCCTTAAATTACAGGAATCATAGAATCCTACAGTGCAGAAGGAGGCCATTCAGCCCATCGAGTCTGCACTGAGCACAATCCCACCCAGGTGATATCCCCTGAACCCCATGCATTTACCCCAGCAATTCTCCCTGACAGTAAGTCCAGTATATCCTGGCCAATCCACCTAACCCACAAGTCTTCCGACTGTGGGCGGAAACTGGAGCACCCGGAGGAAACCCATGCAGACACGGGGAGAATGTGCAAACTCCACACAGATGTGGTCCAAGCCAGAAATCTAACACACGTCCCTGGCGCTGTGGGGCAGCAGTGCTAACCACTGTGCCACCGTGCTGAGGAAACTGAAAGGCTGGGCAAATGGGCAAATGTAATTTACACCTGACGAATGTGAGGCCGTGCATTTGGGACGACTATCCGGGCAAGGAAATGCACCATGTCCGGTCGAGTCTGAGGAAGTGCAGAGGACCAGAATGAATTTGGGGTGCAGATATGTGGATCCCTAAAAGCAGCAAGACAGGTAGATGAGGTGGTTAAGACGACATGTTGGATACTTGCCTTTCGCAGCTGCAGCACAGAATATAAGAGCTGGGAGGTGATGATGGAAATGTATAAAACGCTGGTTAGACCAGAGCAACAGAACTGTGTACAGCTCTGGTCATCACACTACAGGAAGGATGTGATTACACTGGAGACGGTGGAGAGGAGATTCACCAGGATGCTGCCTGGGCTGGAGAGTTTCAGCTATGAGGAGAGGCTGGTTAGGCTGGGTTTTTTACCTTAGAGCAGACACGGCTGGAGGTGGAGTGGGTGTAGTGGGTGGTGATGGGGAATGCTTTCAGGTGGGGGGGGGGGGACTGAGTGATATGAACAAAATTATGTGGCACACGGATAGGAAGAAACCTTTTCCCTTTAGTAGAGGTGTCAATAACCAGAGGGGCGTGGAGTTAAGGTAAAGGGCAGATTTTTGTGTGGATTTGAGGGAAAATGTTTCCATCCACAGGGTGCTGGGATCTGCAGCTCACGGCCTGAAAGGATGGTAGAAGCGGGAACAACCACAAGAGGCATTTAGATCAGCAACTCAAACGCCAGAGCATATAATTATTACGCTAGAAAGAGTGCAGAAAATATTTACTCGGATGCTACTGGGACTTGATGGATTGAGTTATAAGGAGAGGCTGGATAGACTGGGACTTTATTCTCTGGAGTGTAGGAGGCTGAGGGGTGATCTTATAGAGGTCTATAAAATAATGAGGGGCACAGATCAGCTCAATAGTCAATATCTTTTCCCAAAGGTAGGGGACTCTGAAACTAGACGGCAGAGGTTTAAGGTGAGAGGGGAAAGATACAAAAGGGTCCAGAGCGGCAATGTTTTCACACAGAGGGCGGTGAGTGTCTGGATCGAGCTGCCAGAGGCAGTAGGAGAGGCGGGTACAATTTTATTTTTTAAAAAGCGTTTAGAGAGTTAAATGGGCACGATGGGTATAGAGGGATATGGGGCAAATGTGGGCAATTGGGATTAGTTTAGGGGTTTAAAAAGAAAGGGCGGCATGCACAAGATGGGCCGAAGGCCTGTTTCCATTCTGTAAACTCTATGACAAGGCTGTGGATCGAGTGCTGGAAAATGGGATTCGATTGGATAGGTGTTTGATGACCAGTTCAGACATAATGGCCGAATGGCCTCATTTTGTGCTGTTAAAACTCGATGGCTGTTAGGCCACCCACAGCAGTGGCCCCATCACTTGCAGCTCTCACAGCGCTGGCTGGGATACCGACCACCTCCCAAACCTATCTGGTTGCAAATGCGCAATTGCAGCCAGCAGTGAGCTGCCTGGTCTGAGAGAGACATCTGTCAGCTCTCTGCTGCTGCAGCGAGCTTCAACACAGCAGCTGCCCCCAGGTAGTCCAGGGGTCCTCAGCACTTTCTGAGCAGCCCCCGACCAGATATAGACCCAGCCCCCTCCCCACCACCTGGTCCAATCACCCCACATTCCCCCACAGCAATTGCATGCAGAGTGTCAGCAGGGCACCTCTCCCTAACCCACTGTGCATGCAGAGAGACAGCGAGACCCCCTCCCTACCCCACTGTGCATGCAGAGAGGCAGCGAGACCCCCTACCTACCCCACTGTGCATGCAGAGAGGCAGCAAGACCCCCCTCCCTGCCCCACTGTGCATGCAGATAGGCAGCAACACCCCTCCCTACCCCACTGTGCATGCAGAGAAGCAGCGAGACCACCCCACCCTACCCCACTGTCCATGCACTGAGGCAGCGAGACCCCCCTCCCTACCCCACTGTGCATGCAGAGAGGCAGCGAGACCCCCCACCCTGCCCCACTGTCCATGCACTGAGTCAGCGAGACCCCCTCCCTACCCCACTGTGCATGCACAGAGGCAGCAAGACCCCCCTCCCTACCCCACTGTGCATGCAGAGAGGCAGCGAGACCCCCTCCCTACCCCACTGTGCATGCAGAGAGGCAGCGAGGCCCCCTGCCTGCCCCACTGTGCATGCAGAGAGGCAGCGAGACCCCCTCCCTACCCCAATGGGCATGCAGAGAGGCAGTGATGCCCCCCTCCCTAGCAACACCAATCACGTGCAGACTGGCAGCGGGGACCACTCCACCCCACAGGCAGCGGGCAGAGTGGTAACGGGACCCTCTCCGACGCAGCAACTACGTTCAGAGTCGGCCCCGCTACCTTCAGGCTCCGCCCCTGTAGACCCCACCACCTCATGCCCCACTCCCTGGTACTGCCCGGTGGGCATTGCCCAAGGGGCACCTACCTTTGCCCTCGACCGCCCGGTGTCCTCAATGGCCTTCAGTTCTCCCGGCGAGGTCATCATGACTCGTCCTCATACATGTGGCCAGCTGTTTTCCTCACCGGACCCAACCTCTCCCGGTGAGGCTGCAAAGGCAAGTGTGGCGCACAATTCCATCCCAGGCTCGCGAATTTCATTTAAATTTGTTTAAAAATAAATTGAAATTATTTATTCAGCCTCTTGCCGGAAATGGGCAGGAGACTGAATCCGCTATTCATCCATTGCCGGTGAAGGTTGCAAGAGGTGAGAAATGGGACATGGACCTGAGTTCTTGGCTATCACGCGGTTTTACTTGATCACCCCACCATCAATGGACAGGGAGTAGCTGTTATGCTGCCCTCTCCCCTACCGTGTGTGTGTTGCGTGTGTCTATATTGTCTGTACCAGTATGCATGTGTGTGTGTGCGTGTTTGTGTGTGAGCAACAGAGTACCTGACGAGTGTTCCTAAGTGTGCATTATTCTGGAGTGTTGCAGCAATTTTGGTTCTTGAATTTGTGTGTGAGTGGGAGTAAGTGTCTAAATCTGATTGCTTCTATCAACAAATGTGTGTATTAATGTATGTGTGTTTGGGTGTGTCTGTGTGTTTGTGTTCCTGTTGCTCTCGCAGAGCTTGTGGTAGCACAGGCGATAGCATTGCTGCCTCACAGCACCAGAGGTCCTGGTTCAATTGCAGGCTTGGCCACTGTCTGTGCAGATTCTGCATATTCTCCCCATGTCTGCGTGGGTTTCCTCCGGGTGCTCCAGTTTCCTCCCACAATCTGAAAGTTGTGCTGGTTAGGTGCATTGGCCGTGCTAAATTCTCCCTCAGTGTACCTGAACAGGCGCTGGAGTGTGGTGACTCGGGGATTTTTATAGTAACTTCATTGCAATGTTAATGTTCGCATACTTGTGACACTGATGAATAAATTTCAAATTTAATGAAATATGTTTTCTCTCTGTGAGATCCTGCTGTGCAGATATGACCAATAAAATTGATTCTGTGGCCTGGTGATTGGGTGGGTGAACTGGTGTTATATTCAGAGGGTGAAAAGGATTCTGTCTCAATCTTTTACGCACGGTGGAATAGTGTTTGAGGTCACATGTCTATGGAAAATCACAGCACTCAGAAGACATCCCAGCCCACAGACCCTGAGACAATTGTCAGTGGCTGAAAGAATTAATAACCGGATACAGAGATTCAACAAGAGCAGCAAACCCAGTACAGGAAATGACAAGAAAATCAATACAGTTAAACAGCCTTTCTAGAATTAGGAACTGGACACAGGGGACGGGACTTTCCAGCCTCACTCTTCCCCAAGCTGCAAAATCCCACCCGTGTTCAACAGACCTTCCCATTCTCCGCCCCTCGCCTGCTCCGATTCCCGTGGCGGTCGGGCCGGTCCAATTCCAGCCAGAGACTTACCCGGAACACCAACAATCGCCAGGAGGGGATAGTAAAAACATTGAATCACGAACAGTAGACATTCAAACCGATCAGCTGATGTCATCCACCAATAATCAGCAGTAAACTGAGAAATCCAATCGAATAAACTCCTGTCCTTGGTTGGAACATTCCGGTTCATTGTTCCCAGATTCTGATCCATTGTCGAAACATTCCAATCCATTGTTCCCAGATTCTGATCCATTGTTGGAAGATTCCAATCCATTGTTCCCAGATTCTGATCCATTGTTGGAAGATTACAATCCATTGTTCCCAGATTCTGATCCATTGTTGGAAGATTCCGGTTCATTGTTCTCAGATTCTAGAGGGCACAGGTTTAAGGCGAGACGGGAGAGATACAAAAGTGTCCAGAGGGGCAATTTTTCCACACAGAGGGTGGTGAGTGTCTGGAACAAGCTGCCAGATGTAGGAGTAGAGGCGGGTCCAATTTTGTCTTTTAAAAAGCATTTAGATAATTACGTGGCTATCGAAGGATATGGGCCGAATGCAGGCAGTTGGGGTTAGTTTATGAGTTTTTAAAAAAGTGTGGCATGGACAAGTTGGGCCGAATGGCCTGTTTCCCTGCTGTGAACCTCTATGACTCTCTGAATCTGTTCTGATCCATTGTTGGAAGACTCAAATCCATTGCTCCCAGATTCTGATCTCTCCTCTCCCTCCCTCTCTCTCCACAGCCGCTGATCTCTGTTGGTGTCGGAGTTGCCGCTCCCGCTGACTCAATGGGACAACACATTGAACGGAATCCCTTATTAATAGAAGAGGGAAATCCCTCCAGGCACACTAATCGGATCCATGGAGACTCAATCAATTCCAGTCACTAAACAAACAGCTTCACTTAACCCCCTTCAATCCAACACTTTTTATCCCCAACGTAGAATAGTTACAGCCTCGATGGGGTGTTGAGGGTCAGGGAGGGATGGAAAGTTGGAAATAATGTAGGGTCAATATTAATTCGATATAGCAGAGATCACTCTGCTAGTGTTAATTTTGAGATGACGAGAATACAAAAGCAGGGGTGTACTGCTGAGGGTTTATAAGACACTGGTCTGACCGCATTCAGAATATTGTCAGCAATTTTGGTCCCCGTATCTAAGGAAGGATGTGCTGGCCTTGGAGAGGGTCCAGAGCAGGTTCACAAGAATGATCCGGGGAATGAAAGACTTGACGCATGAGGAGCGTCTGAGGACTGGGGGTCCACGCTCGATGCAGTTTGGAAGTATGAGGAAGGGGATCACATTGAAACTTACAGAATAATGAAAGGCCTGGATAGAGTGCACTTGGGGAAGATGTTTCCATGAGTAGGGGAGACTTGGACCCGAGGGCACAGACCCAGAGGGAAGGGATGGCCCTTTAGAAATGTGATGTGGAGATGGCGGTGTTGGACTGGGGTGTGCGCAGTAAGAAGTCTCACAACATCAGTTTCCCACTCACCTGATGAAGGAGCAGCGTTCCGAAAGCTCGTGATTCGAAATAAACCTGTGGGACTTTAACCTGCTGTTGTGAGACTTCTTACTTCAGAACTGAGACGAGGAGGAATTTCTTCAGCCAGAGGGTGGTGAATCTGTGGAATTCATTGCCACACAAGGCTGTGGAGGCCAGATCATTGAATGTATTTAATAAAGAGATAAATAGGTTCTTGACTGGTACAGCGATCAAGGGTTACGGGGAGAAAGCAGGAGAATGGGTTTGAGAAACTTATCAGCCAGAATTCAATGGTGGAGCCGGCTCGACGGGCCGAATGGCCTCATTCTGCTCTTATATCTTATTGTCTGATGGGTATCATGGTCGTGGTTTTAGATGAAGTTAACGTCAATCAGGGTTGATATAGTCTGCTTCATCCAGGTTGTAGCAGATTTTATGTACAGCTCATGGACAGAACAATCTTAGTATAGGACTTCACACGGATCAATCTCTCAGCATTACGTACAGTACAGTCTTAGCTCGAGTCATCAGATAGAACTATCTCTCAGTGTTATGTACAGTACAATCTGAGGCTTCAGATAGAACTATCTCTCAGTGTTACGTACAGTGCAATCTGAGGCTGCAGATATAACTATCTCTCAGTGTTAGGTACAGTACACTCTGAGGCTTCAGATAGAACTATCTCTCAGTGTTACGTACAGTACAATCTGAGGCTTCAGATAGAACTATCTCTCAGTGTTATGTACAGTACAATCTGAGGCTTCAGATAGAACTATCTCTCAGTGTTATGTACAGTACAATCTGAGGCTTCAGATAGAACTATCTCTCAGTGTTATGTACAGTACAATCTGAGGCTTCAGATAGAACTATCTCTCAGTGTTCTGTACAGTACAATCTGAGGCTTCAGATAGAACTATCTCTCAGTGTTATGGACAGTACAATCTGAGGCTTCAGATAGAACTATCTCTCAGTGTTATGTACAGTACAATCTGAGGCTTCAGATAGAACTATCTCTCAGTGTTCTGTACAGTACAATCTGAGGCTTCAGATAGAACTATCTCTCAGTGTTATGTACAGTACAATCTGAGGCTTCAGATAGAACTATCTCTCAGTGTTATGTACAGTAAAATCTGAGGCTTCAGATAGAACTATCTCTCAGTGTTATGTACAGTACAATCTGAGGCTTCAGATAGAACTATCTCTCAGTGTTATGTACAGTACAATCTGAGGCGTGAGATAGAACTATCTCTCAGTGTTATGTACAATACAATCTGAAGCTTCAGATAGAACTATCTCTCAGTGTTATGTACAATACAATCTGAGGCTTCAGATAGAACTATCTCTCAGTGTTCTGTACAGTACAATCTGAGGCTTCAGATAGAACTATCTCTCAGTGTTCTGTACAGTACAATCTGAGGCTTCAGATAGAACTATCTCTCAGTGTTATGTACAGTAAAATCTGAGGCTTCAGATAGAACTATCTCTCAGTGTTCTGTACAGTACAATCTGAGGATTCAGATAGAACTATCTCTCAGTGTTATGTACAGTGCAAACTGAGGCTTCAGATAGAACTATCTCTCAGTGTTATGTACAGTACAATCTGAGGCTTCAGATAGAACTATCTCTCAGTGTTATGCACAGTAAAATCTGAGGCTTCAGATAGAACTATCTCTCAGTGTTATGTACAGTACAATCTGAGGCTTCAGATAGAACTATCTCTCAGTGTTATGTACAGTACAATCTGAGGCGTGAGATAGAACTATCTCTCAGTGTTATGTACAATACAATCTGAAGCTTCAGATAGAACTATCTCTCAGTGTTATGTACAATACAATCTGAGGCTTCAGATAGAACTATCTCTCAGTGTTCTGTACAGTACAATCTGAGGCTTCAGATAGAACTATCTCTCAGTGTTCTGTACAGTACAATCTGAGGCTTCAGATAGAACTATCTCTCAGTGTTATGTACAGTAAAATCTGAGGCTTCAGATAGAACTATCTCTCAGTGTTCTGTACAGTACAATCTGAGGATTCAGATAGAACTATCTCTCAGTGTTATGTACAGTGCAAACTGAGGCTTCAGATAGAACTATCTCTCAGTGTTATGTACAGTACAATCTGAGGCTTCAGATAGAACTATCTCTCAGTGTTATGTACAGTACAATCTGAGGATTCAGATAGAACTATCTCTCAGTGTTATGTACAGTGCAAACTGAGGCTTCAGATAGAACTATCTCTCAGTGTTATGTACAGTACAATCTGAGGCTTCAGATAGAACTATCTCTCAGGGTTACGTATTTTATTTTTAAATGTATCATTTTATTGCCCAGAACTGAAGAGTCCCTTCTGCTGGATGAACATGGAATACCGAGGCGGGTGGGGTGTTTATTTGGGGTGGCGGTGAGGGTAGGGCGTGTGGGGCTGTCCCATACGGGGCACCGTCTGCACCTTTAAAATCAAATCCAAAGTTACAAGAGTTTTTTCCCCCCCTAATGTTTTCATTGTAACTATGATCTGATGTCAGGGATTGAAATCAGTTTGTCAGATGGGAGCAGGCACAGCACAATTCTCCAGTAGAATAGGCCTTCTGGACAATCGCCGGGTAAACCCTTAACTATCAGGAGCGCAACAAGTACGATAACACCCAGCCCCCCCTTCCCATTACCAGACAGCCCCCCCCCCCCCTACACCGCCCCCCAGCCCATGCTCCAATCCATTACTAATTAAAACTCTGTCTGTCTCCTCAAATTTACCATGTCCCAGCATCCACCGCACTCCGAGGTAATGAATTCCAGTGATTCACCACCCATTGAGAGAAGTAATTTCTCCCCATGTCTGTTTTAAATCTGCTGCCCCTTTCCCGTAAGATGCCCGACATTGTTCTACACTGTGATTCCTGATAGGCTGCTTTATACCACTCCCACTACAGTGGCACAGTGGTTAGCACTGCTGCCTCACAGCGACAGGGACCTGGGTTCGATTCCCGGCTTGCCTCACTGTCTGTGTGGAGTCTGCACGTTCTCCCCGTGTCTGCATGAGTTTTCTCCGGGTGCTCCGGTTTCCTTCCAAAGTCCCATAGAAGTGCTGGTTAGATACATTGGCCATGCTAATTACTCCCTCAGTGTTAACCAAACAGGCGCCGGAGTGTAGCAAATGGGGGGTTTTCACAGTAACTTCATTGCAGTGTTGATATAAGCCTACTTGTGACACGAATAAATAACCTTTATACTTATTGACTGATGCTTGAGTGTTAAACCTCCCGATACAATCAGCACTTGTTTACACAGCAAAAACAATCCCATTCCAAGAGATACATGGGAGAGTGAACATCGAAGGGCCTGTTCCTCTGCAGCACTTTTCTTTGTTCTTAAGGCATAAATATCTTTAAGCATGTTGATTTTGAAATAATTTTATCCAAGATTTAACATAAATCTGTCTTCTTCACATCAGGTTATGGATCTGACTTTTATGGTAAGAAAAACATCCTTCAGTTCAGTTCCTGTTATTCAACTCCTCCAAAACAGTCATGGGGCGATGGGTTATTCACTCAGACATTTCCCTAAGATGCTTTTAATGTGATAATCCTTGGAAATTTAAACAGATAGTGAAAAAATCATGACATTTCAATTAATCCGATCACATTGCAGAATGCCAAGACTAATATAACCTGCTGCCTGGCTAATTGGATTAGCGCTGCTGCCTCACAGCACCAGGGACACAGGTTCGATTCCCGGCTTGCCTCACTGTCTGTGCGGAGTCTGCATGTTCTCCCCATGTCTGCGTGGGTTTCCTCTGGCAGCTCCGGTTTCCTCCCACAGTCTGAAAAACGTGCTGTTAGGTGGATTGGCAATGCTAAAGTGTCCTTAGTGTCCACCGATGTACTGGTTCGGTGGATTGGCCATTCCACATTGCCCCCTAGTGTCCACAGATGTCCTGGATCGGTGGATTGGCCATTCTTAATTACCCCTTAGTGTCCACAGATGTACTGGATCGATGGATTGCCCATTCTACATTGCCCCTTAGTGTCCACAGATGGACTGGATAGGTGGATTGGCCATTCCACATTACCCCTTCGTGTCCACAGATGTACTGGATAGGACATAGAACATAGAACATTACAGCGCAGTACAGGCCCTTCGGCCCTCGATGTTGCGCCGATCAGTGAAACCAATCTAAAGCCCCTCTAAAATTCACTGTTCCAATATCATAAAGAACCTACCTCTAACGTCTGTCCTATGTCTCTCACCCCTCAATTTAAAACTATGTCCCCTCGTGCTAGCCAACACCATCCGAGGAAAAAGCCGCTCACTCTCCACCCTATCTAATCCACTGATCATCTTGTATGCCTCTATTAAGTCACCTCTTAACCTTCTCTCTAACGAAAACAACATCAAGCCCCTCAGCCTTTCCTCATACGATTTTCCCACCATACCAGGCAACATTCTGGTAAATATCCTCTGCACCCTTTCCAACACTTCCACCTCTTTCCTATAATACAGCGACCAGAACTGTACGCAATACTCCAAATGCGGACGCACCAGAGTTTTGTAGAGTTGCAGCATGACCTCCTGGCTCCGAAACTCAATCCCTCTCCCAATAAAAGCTAACACACCGTACGCCGTCTTAACAACCCTATCAACCTGGGTGCCAACTTGCAGGGATCTATGCATATGGTCTCCCAGATCCCTCTGTTCATCCAAACTACCAAGTATCTTACCATTAGCCCAGTACTCTGTATTCCTGTTACTCCTTCCAAAGTGAATCACCTCACACTTTTCCGCATTAAACTCCATTTGCCAGCTCTCAGCCCAGCTCTGCAGTTTATCGATGTCCCTCTGTAACCTGCCACTTCCCTCCGCACTTTCAACAACTCCACCGACTTTAGTGTCATCCGCAAATTTACTAATACATCCTTCCACGCCCTCATCCAGGTCATTAATAAAAATGACAAACAGCAGTGGCCCCAAAACAGTTCCTTTCGGTACACCACTAGTAACTGAACTCCAGGATGAATATTTCCCATCAACCACCACCCTTTGTTTTCTTACAGCTAGCCAATTCCTGATCCAAACCACTAAATCACCCTCAATCCCATGTGTCCGTATTTTCTGCAAAAGCTTCCCATGGGGAACCTTATTAAACGCTTTGCTGAAATCCATATACACCACATCAACCGCTTTACCCTCATCTACCTCTTCGGTCACCTTCTCAAAGAACTCAATAAGGTTTGTGAGGCACGACCTACCCTTCACAAAACCGTGCTGACTATCCTAATCAAATTATGCCTTTCTAGGTGATCATAAATCCTAACTCTTATAATCCTTTCCATTGCTTTGCCCACAACAGAAGTAAGGCTCACCGGTCTATAATTACCAGGGTTGTCCCTACTCCCCTTCTTGAACAAGGGGACAACATTTGCTATCCTCCAGTCATCTGGCACTGTTCCCGTAGAAATGACGACACAAAGATCAAAGCCAAAGGCTCTGCAATCTCCTCTCTCGCCTCCCAGAGAGTCCTAGGATAAATCCCATCCGGCCCAGGGGACTTATCTATTTTTACCCTTTCCAGAATTGCTAACACCTCCTCCTTATGAACCTCAATCCCATCCAGTCCAACAGCCTGCATCTCAGTACTCCACTCGACAACACTGTCCCTCTCCTGTGTGAATACCGAGGAAAAATATTCATTTAGTGCCTCTCCTATCTCTTCAGACTCCACGCACAACTTCCCACTCCTGTCCTTGACTGGTCCTAATCTTACCCTAGTCATTCTTTTACTCCTGACATACCTATAGAAAGCTTTAGGGTTTTCGTTGATCCTACCTACCAAAGGCTTCTCATGTCCCCTCCTGGCTCTTCTTAACTCTTTCTTTAGTTCCTTCCTGGCTAACTTGTAACTCTCAAGCTCCCTAACTGAGCCTTCACGTCTCATCTTAATATATGTCTTCTTCCTCTTCACAAGAGATTCAACCTCCTTAGTAAACCACGGTTCCCTCACACGTCTGCTTCCTCCCTGCCTGACAGGTACATATTTATCGAGGACGCGTAGTAGCTGTTCCTTGAACAAGTTCCACATTACAGTTGTGCCCATCCCCTGCAGTTTCCTTCCCCAGCCTATGCCAGCTAAATCTCGCCTAATCGCATCATAATGTCCTTTCCCCCAGCTATAACTCTTGCCCTATGGTATATATCTATCCTTTTCCATTGCTTAAGTAAACATAATCGAATTGTGGTCACTGTCACCAAAGTGCTCACCTCCCTCCAAATCTAACACCCAGTCTGGTTCATTACCCAGTACCAAATCCAATGTGGCCTCGCCTCTTGTTGGTCTATCTACATACTGCGTCAGGAAGCCTTCCTGCACACACTGGACAAAAACCGACCCCTCTAAAGTACTCGAACTATAGCTTTTCCAGTCAATATTTGTAAAGTTAAAGACCCCAGTCCAACTACCCTGTTACTTGCGCTCCTATCCAAAATCATCTTTGCAATCTTTTCCTCTACATCTCTGGAACTTTTCGGAGGTCTATAAAAAACTCCCAACAGGGTGACCTCTCCTTTCCTGTTTCTAATCTCAGCCCAAACTACCTCAGTAGACGAGTTCTCATCAAGTGTCCTTTCTGCCACCGTAATACTGTCCTTGACTAACAATGCCATACCTCCCCCTCTTTTACCACCTTCCCTGCACTTTCTGAAACATCTAAACCCCGGAACCTGCAACAACCATTCCTGTCTCTGCTCTATCCATGTCTACGAGGTTGCCACAACATCGAAATCCCAGGTACCAACCCGTGCTGCAAGCTCACCCACCTTATTCTGGATGCTCCTGGCGTTGAAGTATACACACTTCAAACCGCCTTCCTGCCTGCCAGTACACTCCTGCGACTCTGAAACCTCATCCATGACCTCACTACTCTCAACCTCCTGTACACTGGAGCTACAATTCAGGTACCCACCCCCCTGCTGAATCAGTTTAAACTCTCCCGAAGTGCATTCGCAAATTTCCCCCCCAAGATATTGGTACCCCTCTGGTTCAAGTGCAGACCATTCTGTTTGGAGAGGTCCCACCGACCCCAGAAAGAGCCCGAATTGTCCAGGTATCTGAATCCCTCCCTCCTGCACCATCCCTGTAACCACGTATTCAACTGCTCTCTCTCCCTATTCCTCTCCTCACTATCACGTGGCACGGGTAACAAACCAGAGATAACAACTTTGTTTGCTCTAGCCCTAAGCTTCCACCCTTACTCCCTGAATTTCTGCCTTACATGTCCATCCCTTTTCCTGCCTATGTCTTGAGTGCCTATGTGAACCACAACTTGGGGCTGGTCCCCCTCCCCCTTAAGGATATCGAAAACACGATCCGAGACATCGCGGACTCTGGCTCCTGGGAGGCAACACACCGACCGCGAGTCTCTCTCGTTCCTGCAGAATTTCCTATCCGTCCCTTTAACTTTGGAGTCCCCAATGACTAATCCTCTACTCCTCTCCCCCCTTCCCTTCTGAGCCACAAGGACAGACTCTGAGCCAGTGACCTGTACGCCATGGCTTACCCCTGTTAAGTACCCCCCCCCCGCCCCCAACAGAACCAAACGTGTACTGTCCCCAATTTCTACGACATTTTTTGTTTCTCCCCCTACTTGGATGGCTCCCTGTACCTTGGTGCTGGATAAGTGGATGGGCCATTCTACATTGCCCTTTAGTGTCCACAGATGTGCGGGTTAGGTGGATTGGCCATTCTGCATTTCCCCTTCGTGTCCACAGATGTACTGGTTCGGTGGATTGGCCATTCTTCATTGCCCCTTACTGTCCACAGATGTGCGGGTTAGTTGGATTGACCATTCTACATTGCCCCTTAGTGTCCACAGATGTACTGGATAGGTGGATTGCCCATTCTACATTGCCCCTTAGTGTCCACAGATGTACTGGATAGGTGGATTGGCCATTCCACATTACCCCTCAGTGTCCACAGATGTACTGGATTCGTGGATTGGCCATTCTACATTGCCCCCTAGTGTGCACAGATGTCCGGGTTAGGTGGATTGGCCATTCGACATTGCCCCTCAGTGTCCACAGATGTGCGGGTTAGGTGGATTGGCCATGCTAATTGCCCCTTAGTGTCCAAAGATTTGCAGCTCAGGTGAATTGGTCATGCTACATTTAGCAGTCATGCCACGATGAATCATAGAATTCCAGTGCAGAAGGAGGCCATTCAGCCCATCGAGTCTGCACCGGCCACAATCCCATCCAGGCCCTGTCCCTGTAACCCCATGCATTTACCCGAGCTCGTCGCCCTGACACTAAGGGTCAATTTAGCATGGCCAATCCACCAAACCTGCATATCTTTGGACTGTGGGAGGAAACCGGAGCACCCGGAGGAAACCCACGCAGACACGGGGAGAACGTGCAAACTCCACACAGACAGTGACCCGAGGCCAGGAATCGAACCCGGGTCCCTGGCGCTGTGACACCCCACGAAGGATCAATCTATTTCTGAATATCAAGATTTATTAATGTTGGGGGTACAGAGTGTGAGCAGAATAAGAGGATTTTATGGCACCTTCGTGTTGAGCTGGGCCAGAGAACGGGGCTTTAAACATTTGAATTCAGTTTGTAAAATCTGGAAATAAGTCAGTGAAAATAGCGGTGAAGTTGATGGGTTGTAGTAAAAACCTGACCAGTTCACTGATGTACTTCGGGAGAGGTCCTTACCCAGGCTCAGCTCTACGTGACTCCAGCCCCACACCAATGTGGTTGACTCAACTGTCCTCTGAAGTGACTGAGTAAGCCCTGTGGTTGTAAGAAAGCTCCAACGATGAATTTCCAAGGATGGACACTAAAGTCAGCAATGCCCACACACTGAGAATGAACAATACTGATTTTGGCACGCCACACCGGTTATGTTACACCACACGAAGGGCCTCATGGTCTGATTTGCCAGCGGGATAAAGCCTCAGAACAGCAGGTTGTGTCGTGTCCAAAGATGTGCAGGTTGGGTGGATTGGCCATGATGAATTGCCTCTTAGTGTCCAAAGATGAGAAGGATAGGTGGATTAACCATGCTCACTTGCCCCTTCGTGTCCAAACATATGGAGGATCGGTTGATTGGCCATGTTAAATTGCCTTAACGGCGCCGAAACTTGGTAAAGTCAGGTGTGAGGCGATTAGTACAATCCGTGCAGATGTCCACTTTACCAAGGCCCGAAAATGGCCGCGATCCGAACCGCGCCCGAAATGGGTGATGCATTTAAATTGACTTAATGAGCTGGATGCCCAATCTTACCTGCATTTCCCCCCTTACCATCACGTTCGCCCGTCCAGATTCGGCGCGGAACAGATGTGCTCGGCAAAGGTCTGTTTCGGGCAGTCCAGCTCTGAGGAGGTAAGATCAGAGATTCTGGCGGCTCTCTGACTCAGATCAGTGGTGGGGGGAGAGGGGGGTGGGGGTGCGGGAGGCCGGAGGTGGATCAGATCATTCTCTGGTCATGGGGGGAGGGGAGGGAGGTGGATCAGATAATTCTCTGGTGAAGGGGGCAGGGGTGGGAGGGTTGCTGTTGCCATTCTGCGGGTGATCGGTGGGGGGGGGGCGGGTAAGGGGTCGTGATCGGTCTGGGTAGTGGGGGAGGTGGGTGTAAAGGGGGACAGTTATGTTGTGGGGTGGGGCGATGTCTGTGGGGGCCATCACTCCCACTTTTCGCTCCCAGGTCACTTTATCCGCTTGTTGCTGCCCGGGAGCGATGTGACAGGGGCGCCCATTTCAGATGTATTTCTCACTGCGCACGCGCAGTTCAGAGCTCCGATCGGAGTTGCAGCGTTTCGAGAGCGAGAAGCTCCGCCCACAGAGCGATGCAGACTCACAATGTTTTTTCCAGGGTAAGTGCGTGTGGGGCCCCCGGAGAACAGATTTCCAAGTCAGATCTGAATTGCGTCCAGATTCAGCGCTTGGAATCAAAATGGTAAAATCGGGCCCTTATTGTGCAAAGGTGTACAGGTTAGGGGGATTGGCCATGGTAAATTGCCCCTTAGTGTCCAACGACATGCTGGTCAGGTGCATTGACCATGCTAAATTCTCCCTGAGTACATGCGAACAGGTGCCGGAGTGTGTCGACTTGGGGATTTTCACAGTCGATTCATAGAGATTTACAGCATGGAAACAGGCCCTTTGGCCCAAACTGTCCACACATCCCAGTTTTCACCAATAAGCTCGTCCCAATTGCCCCCATTTGGCCCATATCCCTTTATACCCATAGAAATCATAGAATCCCTAATGTGCAGAAGGAGGCCATTTGGCCCATCGTGTCTGCACCAATCAACATCCCACCCAGACCCGATCCCTGTCACCCCACCCATTTATCATGCTCGTCCACCTGACACAAAGGGGCAATTTACTATGGCCAATCAACCTAACCTGCTCACCTTTGGACTGTGGAAGGGAAATGGAGCACCCGGAGGAAACCCACGCAGACACGGGGAGAATGTGCAGACTCCACACAGACAGAGACCTGAGGCTGGAATTGAACCCGGGTCCCTGCCGCTGTGAGGCAGCAATGCTAACCACTGTGCCACCGTGCAGCCCATCTTACCCATGTAACTGTCTAAATGCTTTTTTGAAAGTCAAAGTTGTACCCGTCTCCACTACTGCGTCTGGCAGCTCGTTTGCGTTAAGTGACTTTTCAACAAAAATAACTTAATTGCAGAGTTAATATAAGCCAATAAATAAACTTTAATCTGTAAACGGTGCCATCTTTGATGAAGAGTAAGATAAAAGCAAAATACCGTGGATGCTGGAATCTGAAATAAAAACAGGAAATGCTGGAAAAACTCAGCAGGTCCGACAGCATCTGTGGGGAGAGAATAGAGCAAATGTTTCAACTCTGGATGACCCTTCGTCAGACTCAAAGCGTTGTCTCTATTCTCTCTTCTTTCTGTGTGGAGTTTGCACATTCCCTCCCTGTCTGTGTGGGTTTCCTCCGGGTGCTCCGGTTTCCTCCCGCAGTCCAAAGATCTGCAGGTTAGGTGGATCGACCATGATAAATCGCCACTTAGTGTCAGGGGGACTAGCAGGGGAAATATGTGGGGATACGGGGATAGGGCCTGGGTGGGATTGTTGTTGGTGTAGGCTCGATGGGCCAAATGGCCTCCTTCTGCACTATAGGGATTCTATGATTCACAGATGCTGTCAGACCAACTGAGATTTTCCAGTATTTCCTGTTTTTGATAAAGTTATACCTCCCAAAGTGAACAGACAGTGGAAACAGAAGGTCCCTTATTTCATAATAAAATGGCGATTCTCGAACCACTGCCCAGAATCGACAGTCAGAAAAGGAACTTTGCTGTTAAATTAAAGTACTGTGTTCAGTGACGCACGTTAAAATAATCTGGGTCAAATACCTTCAATTCACAATATTGATTACACAATAATGATTACACAATACTGATTACACAATACTGATTACACAACATTGATTACACAACATTGATTACACAACATTGATTACACAATACTGATTACACAACATTGATTACACAACATTGATTACACAATATTGATTACACAACATTGATTACACAATATTACAAAGAACAAAACAACACAGGAACAGGTCCTTCGGCCCTCCAAGTCCGCGCCACACCCTGGTCCAAACTAGACCATTCTTTTGTATCCCTCCATTCCCACTCCGTTCATGTGGCTCACCAGATAAGTCTTAATGGTTCCCAGTGTATCCGCCTCCACCACCTTGCCCGGCAGCGCATTCCAGGCTCCCACCACCCTCTGTGTAAAATACGTCCTTCTGATATCCGTGTTAAACCTTCCCCCCCTTCACCTTGAACCTATGACCCCTCATGAACGTCACCACCGGCCTGGGAAAAAGCTTCCCACCGTTCACCCTAACTGTGCAAAGAGCAAAGAACAGTACAGCACAGGAAACAGGCCCTTCGGCCCTCCAAGCCTATGCCGCTCCTTGGTCCAACTAGACCAATCGTTTGTATCCCTCCATTCCCAGGCTGCTCATTTGAATATCCAGGTAAGTCTTAAACGATGTCAGCGTGCCTGCCTCCACCACCCTACTTGGCAGCGCATTCCAGGCCCCCACCACCCTCTGTGTAAACAACGTCCCTCTGATGTCTGAGTTATACTTCGCCCCTCTCAGCTTGAGCCCGTGAGCCCTCGTGATCGTCACCTGCGACCTGGGAAAAAGCTTCCCACTGTTCACCCTATCTATACCTTTCATAATTTTATACACCTCGATTACGTTACCCCTCATCCTCGGTCTTTCCAGTGAGAACAACCTCAGTTTACCTAATTTCTCCTCATAACTAAGCCCTTCATACGAGGCAACATCCTGGTCAACCTCCTCTGCACTCTCTCTAAAGCCTCCACGTCCTTCTGGTAGTGTGGCGACCAGAACTGGGCGCAGTATTCCAAATGCGGCCGAACCAACGTTCTATACAACTGCAACATCAGACCCCAACTTTTATACTCTATGCCCCATCCTATGAAGGCAAGCAAGCCATATGCCTTATTCACTACCTTCTCCACCAGTGACGTCACCTTCAAGGATCTGTGGACTTGCACACCCAGGTCCCTCTGCGTATCTAGACCCTTTATTGTTCTGCCATTTATCGTATAGCTCCTCCCTACGTTAGTTCTACCAAAATGCATCACTTCGCATTCATCTGGATTGAACTCTATCTGCCATTTCTTTGCCCAAATTTCCAGCCTATCTATATCCTTCTGTAGCCTCTGACAATGTTCCTCACTATCTGCAAGTCCAGCCATTTTCGTGTTGTCCGCAAAGTTACTGTTCACCCCAGTTACACCTTCTTCCAGAACGTTTATATATATCACAAATAGCAGAGGTCCCAATACAGAGCCCTGCGGAACACCACGAGTCACAGGCATCCAGCCGGAAAAAGACCCTTCCACTACCACCCTCTGTCTTCTGTGATCAAGCCAGTTCTCCACCCATCTAGCCACCTCCCCCTTTATCCCATGAGATACAACCTTTTGCACCAACCTACTATGAGGGACTTTGTCAAACGCTTTACTAAAGTCCAGATAGACGACATCCACGGCCCTTCCCTCGTCAACCATTCTCGTCACTTCTTCAAAAACCTCCACCAGTTTAGTGGGACATGACCTCCCTCGCACAAAACCATGCTGACTATCGTTAATGAGTTTATTCCTTTCTAAATGCGCATACATCCCATCTCTAAGAATCTTCTCGAACAACTTCCCTACCACAGACGTCAGGCTCACCGACCTATAATTTCCTGGGTTATCCTTCCTACCCTTCTTAAATAACGGGACCACATCAGCTATCCTCCAATCCTCTGGGACCTCACCTGAGTCCAGTGACGAGACAAAGATTTGCGTCAGAGGCCCAGCGATTTCATCTTTCGTCTCCATGAGCAGCCTTGGATAGATTCCATCAGGCCCTGGGGATTTGTCAGTCTTTATATTCCTCCCTTGTAATGGAGATTTTCTCTAATGGGTCAACACTCCCCTCCGAGACACTCCGAGTCAACACATCCCTCTCCTTTGCGAATGCCGATGCAAAGTATTCATTTAGTATCTCCCCTACCTCCTTGGGGTCTGAAGCATAATTCCCCACTTTTGTCCCTGAGAGGTCCGATTTTTTCCCTGACAACCCTTTTGTTCCTAACGTATGAATAAAATGCCTTGGGATCCTCCTTAATCCTGTCTGCCATGACATTTCGTGACCCCTTTTTGCCCTTCTAATTCCTCGTTTGAGTTCTTTCCGACTTTGTATTCCTCCGGAGCTCCCTCCGTTTTTCGCTGCCTGGACCTAACATACGCCTCTCTTTTATGTTTCACCAATCCCTCAATTTCCCTGGTTATCCATGGTTCTCGATTCCTACCTTTCCTATCCTTCTTTTTTACAGGCACATGCCTATCCTGCAGCCCTATCAAATGTTCCTTAAAAGACTCCCACATGCCAGATGCGGATTTACCCTCAAACAGCCTCTCCCAATCAACAGCTGCCAATTTCTGCCTAATCCCACTAAAGTTAGCCTTCCCCCAATCCAACACCTTACCCTTGGGACACCACTCATCATTTTCCATCACTATCCTAAAGCTAACAGAATTGTGGTCACTATTTGCCACATGTTCCCCTACCGAAACTTTGAAGACCTGACCGGGCTCATTCCCCAGTACTCGGTCCAGTATAGCCCCCTCTCTAGTCGGGCTATCTACATATTGTTCCAAAGAACCTTCCTGTACACTTTTTACAAATTCCTCCCCATTCCGACTCCCAGCCCTACGCGATTTCCAGTCTCTACCAGCGAAATTGAAGTCTCCCACTACAACAACCCTATTTTTCCTGCACCTATCCATTATCTCCTGACATATCCGTTCTTCCACTTCCCTTGGGCTGTTGGGGGGCCTGTAGTACACCCCCAACATATTGACAGCTCCCTTCCTGTTTCTGAGCTCCACCCACAGTGACTCGTTACACCACCCCTCTGAATTGTCCTCCCTCTGCACCGCTGTAATGTGCTCTCTAACTAATACTGCTACTCCCCCACCTCTTTTGGTCTCTCCTCTGTCTCGCCTAAAACACTTGTACCCCGGAATATTCAGAATATTGATTACACAACATTGATTACACAACATTAATTACACAATACTGATTGTACAATATTTATTGCACAATATTGATTTCACAACATTGCTTACACAATACTGATTACACAATATTGATTATACAACATTCAGACAGACAGTGAAGAAATATAAACGGCATCATACTCTCTGTAAACTACTCAGTTTCCTTTAATTGACTGGTACTGGAGTGTGAAAAGACTACAATGTGACCAGCACATATTCACTTAGCAAAAGCGAGTCACAATCTAAGAGATGAATCTTAAAGAGTGCATTGTACATGCTGAATTCCAAGATCACAGCATTCCCGTGAACCATCGAACCCACGGCAGTGCAGAAGGAGGCCCTACGGCCCATCGAGTCTGCACCGACTCTCTGACAGAGCATCTTATCTGCATTGGAATGATCCGGGGACATGTTTTCTTTTAAGACCAAAGTTAATATTTAAATGTGAAGACCTGAACGCCTCTCAATGCACAAATATTGTTCGTTTCAACATCACTTCCTGCAAACTTTAACATAAATCTGTTTGTTCTGTATCAGGATATGTCCCTAAATATTACAGTGAGGATAACAAACTTCATTGAACATTTTGCCATTCATCTCCTCCAATAAATTCGTGATGCGATTGATTAAGCGCTAAAATAATTCACTCAGTTTGTTTCAAGCTTGAGAATACTTGAAACATAGAGTGCAAAATCACTGGGGACTTCATTGGGGCAGCACAGTGGTCAGCACTGCTACCTCACAGCGCCAGGGACCCAGGTTCGATTCCCGGCTTGGGTCACTGTGTGGAGTTTGCATGTTCTCCCCCATATCAGCGTGTGTTTTGTCCGGGTGCTCCGGTTTCCTCCCACAGTATGAAAGACGAGCCGATTGCAGTGCAGAAGGTGTCTATTCGGCCCTTCATGCGTGCACTGACCACAAACCCACCCAGCCCCCATGCCGGTAATCCCTCTTTACCCTTGCTAGTGCCCCCTGGCACTGAGGGGGAATTTAGGCATGGCCAATCCACCTAACCCGCACATCTTTGGAGTGTGGGAGGAAGCTGGGGCACCCGGAGGAAACCCACGCAGACACGGGGAGAACGTGCAGACATCACACAGACAGTGATCCAAGTTGGGAATTGAACCCGGGTTCCTGTGCTGTGAGGCAGTAGTGCTAACCATTGTGTCACGGTATGGTCCAGTCATTCACTGGCGCTTGAGACCTTGCAATGTAATCAGAACCTGTCTGATACAGTAAACAATAAATCACATTCTAAAAGATTTATCACAAACTGTGCATCAAATGCTGCTATCCCAGAGTGGTTAGCACTGCTGCATCACAGCGCCAGGGACCTGGGTTTGATTCTTGGCTTGGGTCAGTGTCTGTGCTGAATCTGCATGTTGATATAGAATAGTCATAGAATCCCTACACAGCAGAAGGAGGCCATGCAGCCCATCACATCTGCACCGACCACAATCCCACACAGACCCTGTCCCCGCTACCCCACATATCTATTCTGCTAGTCCTCCTGACACTCAGGGGTAATGTAGCGTGACCAATCCACGTAACCCAGACATCTTTGGCGTGTGGGAGGAAAGCGGAACACCCGGAGGAAACCCATACAGACACGGGGAGAACATGCAGACTCCGCACAGAGACTGACCCAAGGCTGGAATTGAACACGGGTCCCTGGCGCTGTGAGACGGCACTGCTAACCACTGTGCCACCGTGCCGCGTTGTCCCCATGTCTGTGTCTCCATGGGTTTCCTCCGGGTGCTCTGGTTTCCTCCCACAGTCCGACCGACGTGCTGGTTAGATGTATTGGCCATGCAAAATTGTCCCTCAGTGGAAGAACAAATGTAGGGGGGACATATACAATAAATGGCAGAGCCATCAAGAGTATAGAAACACAGAGGGACCTCGGTGTGCAAGTCCACAAATCCTTGAAGGCGGCAGTAGAGGTGGAGAAGGTGGTGAAGAAGGAATATGGCATGCTTTCCTTGATAGGACGGGGTATAGAGTATAAAAGGTGGAGTCTGATGTGGCAGTTGTACAGAACGCTGGTTAGTCCACATTTGGAATATTGCATCAATTTCTGGTCGCCACACTACTGGGGCGGCACGGTAGCACAGTGGTTAGCACTGCTGCTTCACAGCTCCAGGGTCCTGGGTTCGATTCCCGGCTCGGGTCACTGTCTGTGTGGAGTTTGCACATTCTCCTCGTGTCTGCGTGGGTTTCCTCCGGGTGCTCTGGTTTCCTCCCACAGTCCAAAGATGTGCGGGTTAGGTTGATTGGCCAGGTTAAAGAAATTGCCCCTTAGAGTCCTGGGATGCGTAGGTTAGAGGGATTAGCAGGTAAAATATGTGAGGGTAGGGCCTGGGTGGGATTGTGGTCGGTGCAGACTCGATGGGCCGAATGGCCTCCTTCTGCACTGTAGGGTTTCTATGATTTCTATGATTTCTACCAGGAGGACGTGGAGGCTTTAAAGAGAGTGCAGAGAAGGTTTGCCAGGATGTTGCCTGGTAGGGAGGGTCTTAGATATGAGGGGAGATTTGGTGAGCTGGGCTTGTTCTCCCTGGAAAGACGGAGAATGAGGGGAGACCTAATAGAGGTGTACAAAATTATGAAGGGTATAGATAGAGTGAACAGTGGGAAGCTTTTTCCCAGGTCGGAGGTGACGATCACGAGGGGTCACGGGCTCAAGGTGAGAGCGGCGAGGTATAACTCAGACATCAGAGGGACGTTTTTTACACAGAGGGTGGTGGGGCCTGGAATGCGCTGCCAAGTAGGGTGGTGGAGGCAGACACGCTGGCATCATTTAAGACTTACCTGGATAGTCACATGAGCAGTCTGGGAATGGAGGGATACAAACGAATGGTCTAGTTGGACCAAGGAGCGGCACAGGCTTGGAGGGCCGAAGGGCCTGTTTCCTGTGCTGTACTGATCTTTGTTCTTTGTACTCGAACAGGTGCCGGAGTGTGGCGACTATGGGATTTTCACAACGTCATTGCTGTGCTAATGTAAGCCGACATGTGACACGAATAAATAAACTTATCTCAAACAATGACGAGACAGAGTACAGGAATGAGATAGGGAATCTGGTGAACTGGTGCAGCCACAGTAATCCCTCCCTCAATGTCAGCAAAATGAAGGAGATTGTCATCGACTTCAGGAAGCGTAAAGGAGAACATGCCCCTGTCTACATCAATGGGGACGAAGAAGAAAGAAGAAAGTGTCCAGAACACCAACAACCTGTCCTGATCCCCACATGCCGACACTATAGTTCAGAAAGCCCACCAACGCCTCTCACTTTCTCAGAAGACTGAGGAAATTTGGCATGTCAGCTCCGAATCTCAGTAACTTCTACAGATGCATTCTTTCTGGTTGGGTCACAGCTTGGTGTGTCTCCTGCTCTGCCCAAGACTGTAAGGAAGTACAAAAGGTTTTGAATGTAGCCCAATCCATCACGCAAACCAGCCTCGCATCCATTGACTCTGTCTATACTTCCCGCTGTCTCGGCTACGCATCCAGCATTATTAAGGACCCCACGTACCCCGGACATTCTCTCTTCCACCTTCTTTCTTCGGGAAAAAGATACAAAAATCTGAGGTCACGTATCAATCGACTGAAGAACAGCTTCTTCTCTGCTGCTGTCAGACTTTTGAATTGACTTACCTCGCATTTAGTTGATCTTTCTCTGCACCCTCGCTATGACTGTGACACTACATTCTGCACTCTCTCCTTTCCTTCTCTATGTTTTGTCTGTATCGCGCGCAAGAAACAATACTTTTCATTATATATTAATAAATGTGACAATAATAAATCAAATCAAATCCAGATAAGCTGAAAATTAAGCTCACATCAATTTTGTGAAGCCCTTTCAGTCCCAGCAAGTCATTTGCAGTTGTCTTATTTACCAAACGGTCGCTACTTATCCGTTTGAGACATTAATATTCAAAAGAAAACAAGAATAAATGACCTTCTTGTTGCCAGGATCTGAGATTTAGTGTTGATCTAAAAGGTAACTCAGTAAAAAGAAAGGTAATTCGACAAGAAAACCAGAAGAATGGGAAATCGAATAGCTTTTTCCATAATTCACACAGACCCATAATTTGCAAAACCGTGGTTACATGATGCAGTCATATAACAAAGTGAATTTTAAATAGTATCTCTGCAAATCATCTTAATTTGGATTGCTCATCCACACAGACCACGATTCCAGCTGTGGAAACTCTTTTAATTCATATCATTCATTCTCTCTCTCTATATTTGTTTACCCAACAATAATAAGATCAGATAGTCTGAGACTAGGTGACACAGTGGTTAGTGCTGCTCCCTCACAGCGTCAGAGACCAGGGTTCGCTTCCCGGCTTGTGTTACTGTCTGTGCGGAGTCTGACTGTTGTCCCCCATGTCATAGAGTCAGAGAGGTTTACAGCATGGAAACAGGCCCTTCAGCCCAACTGGTCCATGCCACCTTTTTTTAACTACTCAGCTACTCCCAATTGCCTGTATTTGGCCCATATCCCTCTATACCCATCTTACCCATGTAACTGTCTAAATGCTTCTTAAAAGACAAACTGCTACTGCCTCTGGCAGCTTCTTCCAGACATTCACCGCCCTCTGTGTGAAACAATTGTCCCTCTGGGCCTTTTTGCATCTCTCCCCTCTCACCTTAAAGCTATGTCCTCTACGTTTGGAGTCCCCTACCTTCGGGAAAAGATGTGGACTATCTGGGGCGGCACAGTGGCACAGTGGTTAGCACTGCTGCTTCACAGCACCAGGGACCCGGGTTCAATTCTGGTCTCACGTCACTGACTGTGTAGAGTTGGCACATTCTCCCTGTGTCTGCGTGGGTTTCCTCCGGGTGCTCCGATTTCCTCCCACATTCCAAAGATGTGTGGGTTAGGTTGATTGGCCATGCTAAATTGACCCTAGTGTCAGGAGAATTAGCAGGGATATGTGGGGTTATGGGAATAGGGCCTGGGTGGGATTGTGGTCGGTGCAGACTTGATGGGCCGAATAGCCTCCTTCTGCACACCAGGGATTCTGTGATTTGATGTTTAACACAGAAGTGAATTTGAAACATTATTTCTGTTTTCCTCCCCAGACAAACACGTTCTTTCCTGGCTGGTCTTTCGGGGCGTGGTTGTTGTTTGCGCTTAGAATCTGCTTCAGCACTTGATGTAACATCAATCCAGTCGTTGCATAAGCAGTAACACCGAATATATCATTGTAGAGGACATCAACTCACTTCCTGCGACCTTCATTGCAGCTGAATATCACATGAAGCAACTAGAGCAGCATCACCTTCTGAGAAATGAAGACCAGAGTGCGATTGTAAACTGTCAACATTTTTAAAATCTTAAGGAGACATTCGACCTTCGGCATTTGTTGAAACTTCTTTTTGTAAAAGTCTTTGAAGAACAATGAGCCAAACTGTCGTGGAAACTGCATTTTATTTCAGGATTTGAATATTTCAAGCAGCCTCATTGTAAGGTTTACTAGTTCCTCAACAGAAAACAGAAGATTCATTCCTGAAACATTACACTGTGCATCACATCATTGAGCTGACAGCAAATCAGCATCATGACATTGCTGTTTTAACGGGGGAATTTGGCCGAAAAATCTCTTATTTATAATGTCGTGCGGAATAAAAAAAGACGTTCCTTCTCATTTTAAACATCGCCATCTGTGAAACATGGGAGCTAAAAAAAACATAGCACGGGAGTTATTCATGACGATGCTTTGTCCGTCAGGCTCCCTTCTCATTTCTCATTCTGAAACCATCCAGTAAATCCCGGTGGCCACATGATGGTTTTGCCTTTTTAAATGTTGCATTATTTTGGGTTGAATGGAATCCAGTGGTTCAGTTCTGTTTTTGCATTGGCTTCAAGCGGATCGAGTTTATACAGCTTTCCATTCCATGGCATGACTTGAGCTGAGCTCAAAGCAGGTTGGACGGTTGAGTTCAGTTGAACGGTAAGATGTCACAGCAATTTCATTGCAATGTTAATGTAAGCCGACTTGTGACACTAATAAATAAACTTTTAAACTAACATTTTTATTAAAGACAACCTTTCTTGATTAGTGCCCTGCACCCTAACAGCCTCTCCACCTACAGGGAAACATCTACACTCGAGATACAGAATTTCAGTGACTCCCTATTCACAGGATAATATATCGACATATCGATTGTGGTCCTTCAGTACTTTTCCATTCACAGAGATATACGTTCTAAATATGTCTCTTTGCGCATCTCTATCCACACCTCCCATCCATTGACTCTGTCTACACTTCCCGCTGCCTCGGAAAAGCAGCCGGCATAATCAAGGACCCCACACACGCCGGGCATTCGCCCTCCCACCTTCTTCCATCAGGTGACCTCCGTCTGAGGTCACGTACCAACCAACTCAAGAACAGCCTCTTCCTTGCTGCCATCAGACTTTTGAATGGACCTACCCCGCATTAAGTTGACCTTTCTCTCCACCCTAGATATGACTGTAACATTCAGCACCCTCTCCTTTCCCTGGAATCATAGAAACCCGACAGTGAAGAAAGAGGCCATTCGGCCCATCGAGTCTGCATTGACAACAATCCCACCCGGGTCCTATCCCCATCGTCCCAAATATTTACCCTGCTAATCCCTCTAACGTACATATCCCAGGACACTAAGGGGCAATTTATCATTGCCAATGCACCTAACCCGCACACCTTTGGACTTTGGGAGGAAACCAGATCCGGAGGAAACCCACGCAGACACAGGGAGAATGTGAAAACTCCACACAGACAGTGGCCCAAGCCGGGAATCAAACCCAGTTCTCTGGAGCTGTGATGCAGCAGTGCTAACCACCATGCCATTGTGCTGCTCACCACTGTGCAATATGCATTGTCTGTGTAGCGTGCAAGAAACAATACCTTTCACTGTATACTAATACATGTGACAAGAATAAAATCAAATCAAAACAAATCATCACAAAATTAAATAATTTAATTTATTCCTCCATCTGCCAACTTGTTCCCCATTCTGTTATTTTGTCTATATCTCTGTGCAGCCCCTTTGAATCCTCCTCATAGCTTTAATTCACAATTAGTTTAGAATCATATTGGAAATCTGGTAGCTTACTCCCAGCAACTTCAGTTATTTTGTTGACATATATTGGCCGAGTGGTATTATCGCCAGACTATTAATCCAGAAACTCAGCTAATGTTCCAGGGACCCGGGTTCGAATCCCGCCACGACAGACGATGGAATTTGAATGCAATAAAAAATATCTGGAATTAAGAATCTACTGATGGCCATGAAACCATTGTCGACTGTCGGAAAAGCCCGTCTGGTTCACGAATGTCCTTCAGGGAAGGAAATCTGCCGTGCGGACCCGGTCTGGCTCACATGTGACTCCAGAGCCGCAGCAATGTGGTGGACTCTCAACTGCCCTCGAGCAAGTAGGGATGGGCAATAAATGTTGGCCCAGCCAGCGACGCCCATGTACCACGAACAAATAATAAAAAAAACATAAACAGCTACATCCCCAATACAAATTTTTGCAATATTTCATAAGTTACAGCCAACCAGCCTGAATGTGCTTCAGTATCCCGACTCACTGTTCCGTGCCTGCTGACGAATTATCTATCCAATCCAGGCTGACAACCTGAGCCACAATCGGACACCTCGACTCTTTGTGCTGCATGCTATGGGATTGTTGTAATCCAAATCTATGACATCAACTGGCCCCATCGTGTAGGGCGGTGAACTCACTTGCCTACATGACAAGGGTGTGATTCAGTATACTACCAATGATGTGAGTTCAATCTCCCTACAGGCTGCAGTGATTTGTAAATATTGTCTCCACAACTTGTCCAAGAGTGGCATAGACAGAGTGGATAGTCAGAGGGTCTTTCCTAGGGTAGAAACGTCAAGTACTAGGGGACATAGGTTAAAGGTGCGTGGGGAAAAGATCAGAGGAGATCTGTGAGGCAAGTTTTTTACACAGAGGGTGGTGAATGGCTGGAACGCACTGCCCGAGGAGGTGGTGGGAGCAGGTACGATAGCAGCATTTAAGGGGCATCTCGATGAATACATGAATGGAATGGGAATGGAAGGATACGGATTCTGTAAGTGCATACGGTTTTAGTTTAGGCAGGCATTATGGTCGGCGCAGGCTTGGTGGGCCGAAGGGCCTGTTCCTTTGCTGCACTGTTCTTTGTTCTTTGAGTGGTAAACTGAAATGGGCAGCACGGTGGTACAGTGGTTAGCACTGCTGCCTCACAGTGCCAGGGACCCGGGTTCGATTCCTGGCTTGGATCACTGTCTGTGCGGATCTGCATGTTCTCTCCATTTATTGCCCATCCCTACTTGCTCGAGGGCAGCTGAGAGTCCACCACATACCCAAACAGGCGCTGGAGTGTGGGGACTAGGGGATTTTCACAGTAACTACATTGCAGTGTTAATGTAAGCCTACTTGTGACATTAATAAAAACAGCACATTTACTATATCAGCAGTTATCTATTTCAGAGCACTAAAGTCAGCTTTAAGTTTTGGCGATGTTATATGGTTTAATTCCCTCGACTTATACTTATACTTCCACTCCAGATATTGAGAGCTCCTTGCTCTTATGAGTAAGTCCATTGGTTATCCTCTATTCCTGCTATGGAAATGACGTGTTCCACTGTGAAAACAGATGCAGAATACAGAATCCTCAAAATAAAGATTCAGAAGGGTCCAGAGGGGGAATTCTTTCACATAGAGTGTGGTGAGTTTCTGGAACAAGCCGACAGAGGCAGTAGGAGAGGGGGGTACAATTTTGTACGTTAAAAAGCCTTTAGTCAGTTACATGGGTACGATGGGTATAGAGAGACACGGACCAATAGCGGGCAATTGGGACGAGCTTAAAGGTAAAAACTTGGCGGCACGGACACGTTGGGCCGAAGGGCCTGTTTCCATGCTGTAAACCTCAATGACTCGATAACATAGGAACATAGGAATTAAGAGCAGAAGTCGGCAAATTCAGCCCTTCGAGCCTGATCCGTCATTCAATCAGATCATGGCTGATCTCTCCCTGGTCTCAAATCCACCTCCCCACCTGTTCCCCATATCCCCTAATCCCTTTTTTATTAGAAATATATCCATCTCCTTCTTGAAACCATTCAATGATTCAGACTCCCCCGCACTCTGGGGCAGCGAGTTCCACAAATTCACCACCCTCTCTGCGAGAAGTAGTTCCTCCTCATCTCAGTTTTAAATCTATCGCCTCTCAACCTATACTCTGTGACCTCTTGTTCGAGATTGCCCCATAAGAGGAAACATTTGGTCTACAGTTACTTTATCAATCCCTTTTAAAATTTTATATACCTCCATCAGATCCCCTCTCATCCCTCTGAACTCCAGTGAGTACAAGCCCAAAGTGATTAATCTCTCCTCATACGTCAATCCTCTCACCCCCAGAATCAATCTGGTGAACCTCCTCTGAACTGCCTCCAATGCAGCAACATCCTTCCTCAAATAAAGAGACCAAAACTGGACACAATACTCCAGATACTCTGTGGGATTTTCATAGAATCATAGATAAAGATTCTTATCACTTGGAAAGGTTTCATCAGTAATGAGGGGACCTTAGTACATTTTGTTTGACCCGAAGTGGGAGGCAGCCATTCCTGATCGAAACTGGACGATCTTAATATCTTGGAACAGTGGAGTTCAAAGAGGTGCGAGAGACAATGAAATGGGGGATGGGAGGGAAGGAGGAAATGTAAGGAAAGTCACTGAGCTGAGTTATATGATTATATATAGAGTTGAGAGGGGAAAGATTTCAAAGGGAACTGAGGGGCAACTTCTTCAAACGGAGGGTGGTGTGTGTATGGAATGAGCTGCCAGAGAAAGTGGTTGAGGCAAGTTCAATAGCAACATTTAAAAAGTATTTGGATAGAGGGAAAGGATTAGAGGGATATGGACCGAACGCGGGCAATTGGGACCAACTGGGAGGGCACCATGGTTAGCATGGACTGTTTGGGCCGAAGGGCCTGTTTCCATGCTGTATTGCTCTGTGACTCGATATAGGCTGTGTGACGAGATATTCTGTGACTAGCACTCTGCTGAGTGAAGTTGTAAAACTTGAAGAGTCCATCCAGAAACCAAGAAAGATTTATGTTTCAAAATACACCCCTGTTTCTGAATATTTTGGATTTCCACAGTGCAGTGGAAGAGTGTCAGAATTCATGTGGTTTGCCTTGAATATTGTGATAGCAGTTTTGCCTTGAGTCTTATTTCTGGAATTTGATCGATCAATATCTGGAAGAGATAATTGACAAGAAATTAACAGGGGGGTAGCAGGGTAAATATGTGGGGTTATGGGGATAGGGCCTGGGTAGGAATGTGGTCAGTGCAGACTCGATGGGCCAAATAACCTCCTTCTGCACTGCAGGGATTCTATGATTCTATGATCTTGGTTTCAGATAAAGCTCGGCACAACATTGTGGGCCGAAGGGCCTGTTCTGTGCTGCACTGTTCTATGTTCTATCTTTGAAAGTGCTTATAAGACTATTCTCACCAACTGGAATTTTAATAAGACTGTCCATAATATACCACCTGAATCTCCCACACCTCATTTTTAAATTTTGCCTCCTCGTAACTGACCCTTCAGCTCAGGGGAACAGCTGCTCTCTCACCACCCTGTCCATGTCCTTCATAATCTTGTACACCTCGATCAGGTCACCCCTCAGTCTTTGCTCCAGAGAGAACAAACGAAACCTATCCAACCTCTCTTCATAGCTTAAATGTTCCATCCCAGGCAGTATCCTGGTGAATCTCCTCTGCACCACCTCCAATGCAATCACATCCTTCCTATAATGTGTCGACCAGAACTGCACACAGTCCTCCAGCTGTGGCCAAACCAACGCTCCTATACAACTCCATCATGACCTCTACGTTTTTGTAATCTATACCCCGATTGACAAAGTTGAACAATAATATTCCAGCAAAGACGAATCGCTGGCAACCCCTCATCACACCTCAGCAGCTATAGACGCTGGTCGGGTCTGTGGTCCCGTGAGCCGTCCCTCTGGTCAGGAGGGAACCATTGCCGTTCCACCAGCCCAGGTATTCTGCTGCGGGGAAGCAACTTCACTCTCTCCAAAGTTAGGAGGTGGTGGGAGGAAGCTTCCTCATAGCAGACGTTATGTCCAATCTATTTAGGGTCTACCGGTGATGGAGTGGTTAGCACTGCTGCCTCACAGAGCGAGGGACCCGGGTTCGGTTCCCGGCTTGTGTCACTGCCTGTGTGGTGTCTGCATGTTCTCTCCATGTGTGCGTGGGTTTCCTCTGGTTTCTCCCACAGTCTGAAAGACGTGCTGGTTAGGTGCATTGGCCATGCTAAATTATCCCTCAGTGTACACGAACAGGAACCGGAGTGTGGTGACTGGGGGATTTTCACAGTAACTTCATTGTAGTGTTAATGTAAGCCCGCTTGTGACACGAATAAACATATTTTAATCTGTTGCAATCACCGACCAGGAACTCCAATGGCAGCGAGAATAGGATAGTAACTGGCTCCAGCTTGACCGATAGTGGATGTGTGTTTTCTGAGAGAAGCGATGGTGTCTGCCTATGGCATAAACCATGGCCATTTACTGAGGTCTCACACTGAATGTCTTCTCTTTAATAAACAGCAGAAACACTCCTGAGACTCGGCAGAGCAACCTATTAGAGTAATCAATTACAGGTGAGAAAACAAACAACACACTGCAATGCTGGCACTGAGAAGGAGCAATGATTGGATTTGATTTGATTTATTATTGTCACGTGTTAGTATACAGTGAAAAATATTGTTTCTTGCGCGCTACACGGACAAAGCATACCATTCATAGAGAAGGAAAGGAGAGAGTGCAGAATGTAGTGTTACAGTCATGGCTACCGTATAGAGAAGGATCAACTTCACATAATAATAAAGTATTATATAATATATATATTATATGTTGTATGCGGCTACCTGAATATAAGGTAGTTCATTCAAAAGTCTGACAGCAGCAGGGAAGAAGCTGTTCTTGAGTCGGTTGGTACGTGACCCCAGACTTTTGTATCTTTTTCCCGACAGAAGAGGGTGGAAGAGAGAATGTCCGGGGTGTGTGGGGTCCATGATTATGCCGGTTGCTTTTCCCGAGGCAGTGGGAAGTGTAGACAGAGTCAATGGGTGGGAGGCTGGTTTGAGTGATGGACTAGGCTTCGTTCACAACCCTTTATAGTTTCTTGCAGCCTTGGACAGAGCAGAAGCCAGACCCAGCTGTGATACAACCAGAAAGAATGCTTTCTATGGTGCATCTATAAAAGTTGGTGAGAGTCGGAGCTGACATGCCAAATTTCCTTAGCCTCCTGAGAAAGTAGAGGCACCGGTGGGTTTTCTTAACTTTTGCATCGGTGTGGGGGGATCAGGGTAGGTTGTTGGTGATCTGGACACCTAGAAACCTGAAGCTCTCGATCATTTCCACTTCATCCCCAATTTTCAATGAAAATAGTGTTCCATTGTGATGAGAAATTCAGATCAGAAATAAGTTTCATGTTTTTCATTCCGGTCTGTTTCATTACATTAAAGATACAATATAATTGCAATTTATTCAGGCTGTCAGTGGGGTGAATTATAGGCTAAATTTCCCCTTCGTGTTCCGGAATGTGTCGGTTCGAGGTGCTGGTGGGGTAAATATGTGGGGTTATGGTGATTGGGCCTGGGCGGGATTGTTGTTGGTGCAGACTCGATGGGCCGAATGGCCTCTTTTGCACTGTTGGGTTTCTGTGATACAATTTATGATGAGTCTGTACTGACCACAACCCCACCCAGGCCCTATTTCCGTAACCCCACGCATCCACCCTGATAGTCCCCCTGACAATCACGGACAATTTTCAGCACGGCCAATGCACCTAACCTGCACATCTTTGGCCTGTGGGAGGAAAGTGGAGCACCTGGAGGAAACCCATGCAGACACGGGGAGAATGTGCGGACTCCACACATGGAGTGACCCAAGGTCGGATTCGAACCAGGATCCCTGGCGCTGTGAGGGAGCACTAACCCCATGGTGCAAAGCTCAATCCAGCTGCCTTTCTGACAAAGAATGCAGTTGTGTTCTATACTTTCGGCTTCCATGAATTATCGAGTCAGATGTTACTTGTTCCATGCCCTCTGATGAAAGCAATAACAGCAACATCAGCACGAGGGGTGCTGAGGGAAGCCCTGTTGCCAATCTGTGCAGCAGAGTATGATGCCCCAGCTTAGTCACTGGACTGTTTCGTTTTGTGTAAAAGATGTACAATTTTTAGTAAAGCTCATATTTCATTTCATTATAAATGTAGTCCTGGTACGAGATGGTGACTGTGCCAAGGCTGCATTTCCTGCCCACAAGTTACTGTTTAGCATGAGGTGCTTGGATTTCTTTTTGAATGTGTGGCCCCTTTGAGAATGTGACTGATACAATGGTGTCAGACAGGCATTCTCTGCTTTTCACACAGCGCTGGTCAAGTTTCTAAAGTTTATTTAATCATGTAACAAGTCGGCTCACATTAACAGTGCAATGAAGTTACTGTGAAAATCCCCGAGTTGCCACACTCCGGCGCCTGTTCGGGTACACTGAGGGAGGATTTAGCATGATCAATGCAACTAAACAGCACGTCTTCTGATCTGTGGGAGGAAACCAGAGCACCCGGAGGAAACCCATGCAGACACGGGGAGAACGTGCAGACTGCGCACAGGCAGTGACCCAAACCGGGGATCAAACCCGGGTCTCTGGAGCTGTGAGGCAGCAGTGCTAAACACTGTGCCACCATGCCACCCATACATACAAAGAACAAAGGAAAGTACAGCACCGCAACAGGCCCTTCGGCCCTCCAAACCTCTGCCGATCATGAAGCCCTAACTAAACAACAAAAAACAACTTCTGCCCTTACTCAAGACGGTCGGGGTTGAGGAACTTAAAACAATCACTATTACTAAAGAGGTAGTGCTGGGTAGGCTAATGGGACTAAAGGTAGACACGTCCCCTGGTCCGGATGGAATGCATCCCAGGGCACTAAAAGAAACGGCAGAAGTAATAGCAAATTCATTAGTTGTAATTTATCAAAATTCACTGGACTCTGGGGAGGTGCCAGCTGATTGGAAAACAGCGAATGTAACGCCACTGTTTAAAAAAGGAGGTAGACAAAAGGCAGGTAACTACAGGCCGGTTAGCTTAACATCCGTAGTTGGGAAAATGCTGGAATCTATCATTAAGGAAGACATAACAGGACACCTGGAAAAGAATGGTTCAATCAAGCAGACGCAGCATGGATTCTTGAAGGGAAAGCCATGTTTCACTAATTTACTGGAATTTTTTGAGGATACGACGAGTGCAGTTGACAGAGGGGAACCGGTGGATGTTGTGTAAATAGATTTCCTGAAGGCTTTCGATAAGGTGCCTCACAAAAGGTTGCTGCATAAGATAAAGGTACACAGAGTTGGGGGTAAAATGTTAGCGTGGATTGAGGATTGGCTATCGAACAGAAAGCAGAGAGTCGGAATAAATGGGTGCTTTTCCGGTTGGCAATCAGTGACTAGTAGCGTGCCGCAGGGATCGGTGCTGGGGCCTCAACGATTTACCATATACATCGACGATCTGGAGGAGGGGAGCGAGTGTCGGGTAACAAAGTTTGCGGATGATACAAAGGTGAATGGGAAAGCAAATTGCGTGGAGGACACAGAGTCTGCAGAGAGATTTGGATCGGCTAAGTCATTGGGCAAGGATCTGGCAGATGGAGGATAACGTTGGTCAGTGTGAGGTTATCCACTTTGGAAGGAATAATAGTAAAATGGACTCTTATTTAAACAGTGTAAAATTACAACATGCTACTGTGCAGAGGGACCTGGGTGTCCTTGTGCATGAATCACAAAAACTCAGTTTGCAGGTGCAGCAGGTGATCAAGAAGGCAAATGGAATGTTGGCCTTTATCGTGAGAGGGATGGAGTATAAAAACAGGGAGGTCATGCTGCAACAGTACAGGGTACTGGAGAGGCCGCACCTAGAGTACTGTGTCCAGTTTTGGTCCCCTTATTTAAGAAAGGATATATTAGCTTTGGAGGGGGGACAGAGAAGGTTCACCAGGTCGATTCCGGAGATGAGGGGGTCAGCTTATGAGGAGAGTTTGAGTAGACTGGGCCTGTACTCATTGGAGTTGAGAAGGTTGAGGGGAGATCTTATAGATACATAAAAGATAATGAAGGGGCTAGACAGGGTAGAAGAAGCGAGGTTATTTCCACTTCCAATGTAAACAAGAACTAGGGGGCATAGCCTCAAAATATGGGGGAGTCAATTTAGAACAGAGTTGAGGAGGAACTTCTTCTCCCAGAGCGGAGTGAATCTTTGGAATTCTCTGCCCAATGAAGCAGTCGTGGCTACCTCCTTAAATGTGTTTAAGTCACAGTTAGATAGATTTTTAACCATTAAGGGAATTAAGCGTTATGGGGAGCGGGCGGGTAAGTGGCACTGAACCCACTATCAGATCAGCCATGATCTTATTGAATGGCGGAGCAGGCTTGAGGGGCTGGATGGCCTACTCCTGCTCCTATTTCTTCTGTTCTTATGTTCTAACATTTCAGTCTATTGTTGTCAGATTCTGATCCAGTATTGTAACATCCCGTTCTATTCTTCCCAGATCCTGATCCAGTATTGGAACATTCCAGTCTATTGTTCTCTGATTCTGATCCTGTATTGGAACATAACAGTGTATAGTTGTCAGATTCTGCTGCAGTATTGGACCATCCCGGTCCATTGTTCCCTGACTCTGATCCAGCATTGTAACATTACAACCTTTAGTTTTCAGATTCTGATCCATTATTGGAACATTGCAGCCTACTGTTCTCAGAATCTGATCCATTATTGGAACATCCCGGTCTATTGTTCTCAGATTCTGATCCAGTACTGGAACATTGCAGTCTAATGTTCTCAGATTCTGATGCAGTTTTGGAATATTACATTCTATTGTTCTCAGATTCTGATCCATTATTGTAACATCCCAGTCATTTGTTCCCAGATTCTAATCCGTATTGGAACATTACAGCTTATAGTTCTCAGATTCTGATCAATTCATGGAACATTGCAGTCTATTGTTCTCAGGTTCTGAACCAGTATTGGAACATTGCAGTGTATGGATCTTAGAATCTTATCCATTATTGGAACATCCCGGTCCAATGTTTCCAACTTCTGATCCATTATTGGAACATTCCAGTCTATTTGTCTCAGATTCTGAACCAGTATTGGAAAATTAGAGTCTATTGTTCCCAGATTCTGATTCATAATGGAACATTACAGTGTATTGTTCTCAGATTCTGATCCATTAATGGAACATCCATTGATATTATTCCCAGACTCTGATCCAGTATTGGAACTTTACAGTCTATTGTTCTCAGATTCTGATCCAGTATTGGAACATTGCAGTCTATTGCTCTCAGTTTCTGATCCAGTATTGGAACATTGCAGTCTTTTGATCTCAAATTCTAATCCAGAATTAGAACATTACAGTCGATTGTTCTCAGATTCTGATCCATTATAGGAAAATTGCAGTCTATTGTTCCCAGATTCTGAACCAGGATTGGAACATTACAACCTATTGTTCTCAGAGTCCGATCCATTATTCGAACATTGCAGTGTATTTTACTCAGATTATGATCCTTTAGTGCAACATTACAGTCCATTGTTCTCAGATTCTGATCCAGTATTTGTAAGAGGGAGGTCGTGCCTTACAAAATTGGTGGAGCTTTTTGAGGAAGTGACAAACACAGTTGACGGAGGAAGGGCTGTGGATGTCGTCTATACGGATTTCAGTAAGGCATTTGACAAAGTCCCTCATGGCAGGTTGGTTAAGAAGGTTAAGGCTCATGGGATACAAGGAGAGGTGGCTAGATGGGTAGAGAACTGGCTTGGCCACAGGAAGAAGTTTAATAACACCAGGTTAAAGTCCAACAGTTTATTTGGCAGGAAAAGCCACACAAGCTTTCGGAGCTCCAAGCCCCTTCCTCGGGTGAGGGCTCCGAAAGAGTTTGTGGCTTTTGCTACCAAATAAACCTGTTGGACTTTAACCTGGTGTTGTTAAACTTCTTACTGTTTTTACCCCAGTCCAACGCCAGCATCTCCACATCTTGGCCACAGGAGACAGAGGGTAGCAGTCGAAGAGTCTTTTTCCGGCTGGAGGTCTGTGACTTTACAGTCTATTGCCCTCAGAATCTGATCCAGTATTGAAACATTGCAGTCGATTGTTCTCAGATTCTGATCCTTTATTAGAACATCCCGGTCCATTTTTCCGACATTGCCATCCATTATTGGAACATGATAGTCTATTGTTCTCGGATTCTGATCCATTATTGGAAAATTGCAGTCGATGTTTCCCTGATTCTGATCCATTATTCGAACATTGCAGTCTATTGTTCTCATAATCTGATCCATTATTAGAGCATCCCGGTCCATTGTTCCCACATTGTCATCCATTATTGGAACACTAGTGTATTGTTCTCAGTTTCTCATCCATTATTGGAAAATCCCTTTCCATTGTTCCCAGACACTGAACCAGTGTTGGAACATTACAGTCTAATATTCTCCGATTCTGGCCCAGTATTGGAACATTGCAGTCTATTGTTCTCAGATTCTGATCCAGTATTGGAACATTACAGTCTGATCCATCATTGCAATATCCAGGTGCACTGTTCTCAGATTCTGATCCAGTATTGGAACATTACAGTCTATTGCTCGGGCTGCAGTAGAGTGTGACAGTTGGGAAGTGTGGGGAAGTTTTTTGTTTTCTTTTTTTCTTGCTGGTAATGGCTTCAGGGATGGCAGTTCAGGCAGTATGCTGCATCTCCTGTGGGATGTATGTGGTGAGGAAATCCAGTAGTGTTTCAGGAGATTTTAGTTGTAAGAAGTGCATTAGATTGCAGCTTCTGGAGGAGCGTGTAAAGGAGCTGGAAGGGGAGGTAGAGGAACTCCGCATAATTCGGGAGGCGGAGGTGGAAGTTGATAGGAGTTATGGAGAAATAGTAACTCCTAGAAATGAGGCTTGGGTCAATGCCAGGAGGAGGGGTAAGAAGCAATCGGGAAGACAATCCCCTGGGGCGGTTCCCCTCCATAATAGGTTTTCGGTGCTGGAGGCTACAGTTGAGGAGGAATCAACTGAGCATAGAGAGCAGATCTCTGAGGGTGAGCCGAGTGAGAAAGCTCAGGTGGTTAGGGGCTGTAAAAGACTGGGCCTTGTGATTGGGGACTCCACAATTAAGGGGACAGATAGGAGGGTCGGAACTAAAGGTAGGGACTCAGGGTTGGTGTGTTGCCTACCAGGGGCTGGGGTCCGGGATGTGTCTGACAGGGTATTCAGGACTCTTAGGGGGGAGGGAGATAAACCACAAGTTATTGTACATGTGGGGACACACGACATAGGGAGGATAGGGGAAGGGGATATTAGGCAGGGATTTATGGAGTTGGGGTGGAAACTAAAGGCCAAGACTGACAGAGTGGTTATCTCTGGACTCTTGCCTGTACCACGGGATAGTTTAGAGAGGAATAGGGAGAGGGAAGGTTTGAATTCATGGCTGAGGGGATGGTGCAGGAGGGAGGGGTTCAGGTACTTAAGCAATTGGGGCTCGTACTGGGGAAGGTGTGACCTCTATGAGAAGGATGGTCTACACCTTAATCAGAAGGGGACCAATATCCTGGGGGGTAAATTTGCTAAGGCCATGCAAGGAGGTTTAAACTGATTCGGGGGGGGGGAGGGATCCTGAGTAGTGGGGCTGAAAGTGAGGGATGCATGGATGGGGACTGCAATGCACGGCATTGCAGAGGTGGGGTGGAGCAGGGTTTGAAATGTGTATACTTCAATGCCAGGAGTATTCGCAATAAAGTGGGTGAACTTGCAGCGTGGATCAGTACCTGGGACTTCGATGTTGTGGCTATTTCAGAGACATGGATAGAGCAGGGGCAGGAATGGATGCTGCAGGTCCCGGGGTTCAAATGTTTTAGTCGAAGTAGGGAAGGAGGTAGAAGAGGGGGAGGGGTAGCATTATTGGTCAGAGATTGTATCACAGTGTCAGAGAGGAGGTTTGATGAGGACTTATCTGTTGAGGTAGTATGGGCGGAGATTAGAAATAGGAGAGGAGAGGTCACCCTGTTGGGAGTCTTTTATAGACCTCCTAAAAGTTCTAGAGAGGTTGAGGAAAGGATTGCGGAGTCAATCCTGCTTAGGAGTGAAAGTAATAGGGTAATTGTTATGGGGGATTTTAACTTGACTAATATTGACTGGAATTGTTATAGCTCTAGCTCGTTAGAGGGGTCAGTTTTTGTTCAAAGCGTGCAGGAAGGTTTTTTGACTCAGTATGTAGACAGGCCAACTAGAGGTGAGGCTATATTGGATCTGGTGCTGGGAAATGAGCCAGACCAGGTGCTAGACTTGGAAGTTGGTGTGCATTTTGGTGATAGTGACCACAATTCGGTTACGTTCACCTTAGTGATGGAAAGGGATAGGCATGAACCTCGGGCCAGTGGTTTTAGCTGGGGGAAGGGTAATTATGAGGCTATTAGGAGAGAATTAGGAAACATAGGTTGGACTAGGAGATTACAGGGACTGGGAACGTCCGACATGTGGAGTTTTTTCAAGGAGCAGCTACTGCGAGTCTGTGATAGGTATGTCCCTGTCAGGCAAGGAGGAATTGGTAGGGCTAGGGAACCGTGGTGCACCAAAAAAGTTTCTTTGTTGGTTAAAAAGAAAAAGGAGGCTTATGTTCGGATGAGACGTGAGCACTCGGGTAGTGCACTAGAAAGCTTTAGATTGGCTAAGAGGGAGTTGAAGAGCGAGCTTAGAAGGGCTAAAAGGGGACATGAGAAGACTTTAGCGGATAGGGTTAAAGAGAATCCTAAGGCGTTCTATAGGTATGTCAAGAACAGAAGGTTGGTTAGGGCAAGTTTAGGGCCAGTTATAGATGGCAGAGGGAAGTTATGTGTGGAACCGGAGGAGATTGGTGAAGCATTGAACCAATATTTCTCTTCGGTGTTCACGCAAGGGGACATGAATATAGCTGAGGAGGACACTGGGTTGCAAGGGAGTAGAATAGACAGTATTACAGTTGATAAGGAGGATGTGCAGGATATTCTGGAGGGTCTGAAAATAGATAAATCCCCTGGTCCGGATGGGATTTATCCAAGGATTCTCTGGGAGGCAAGAGAAGTGATTGCAGAGCCTCTGGCTCTGATCTTCAGGTCATCGTTGGCCTCTGGTATAGTACCAGAAGATTGGAGGTTAGCGAATGTTGTCCCATTGTTTAAGAAGGGGAACAGAGACTTCCCCGGGAATTATAGACCGGTGAGTCTCACTTCTGTTGTCGGCAAGATGTTGGAAAAAATTATAAGGGATAGGATTTATAGTTATTTGGAGAGTAATGAATTGATAGGTGATAGTCAGCATGGTTTTGTGGCAGGTAGGTCGTGCCTTACTAACCTTATTGAGTTTTTTTGAGAAAGTGACCAAGGAGGTGGATGGGGGCAAGGCAGTGGACGTGGTATATATGGATTTTAGTAAGGCGTTTGATAAGGTTCACCATGGTAGGCTTCTGCAGAAAATGCAGATGTATGGGATTGGGGGTGATCTAGGAAATTGGATCAGGAATTGGCTAGCGGATAGGAAACAGAGGGTGGTGGTTGATAGTAAATATTCATCATGGAGTGCGGTTACAAGTGGTGTACCTCAGGGATCTGTTTTGGGGCCACTGCTGTTTGTAATATTTATTAATGATCTGGATGAGGGTATAGTTGGGTGGATTAGCAAATTTGCTGATGACACCAAAGTCGGTGGTGTGGTAGACAGTGAGGAAGGGTGTCGTAGTTTGCAGGAAGACTTAGACAGGTTGCAAAGTTGGGCCGAGAGGTGGCGGATGGAGTTTAATGCGGAGAAGTGTGAGGTAATTCACTTTGGTAGGAATAACAGATGTGTTGAGTATAGGGCTAACGGGAGGACTTTGAATAGTGTGGAGGAGCAGAGGGATCTAGGTGTATGTGTGCATAGATCCCTGAAAGTTGGGAATCAAGTAGATAAGGTTGTTAAGAAGGCATATGGTGTCTTGGCGTTTATTGGTAGGGGGATTGAATTTAGGAGTCGTAGCGTTATGTTGCAACTGTACACAACTCTGGTGCGGCCGCACTTGGAGTACTGTGTGCAGTTCTGGTCCCCACATTACAGGAAGGATGTGGAGGCTTTGGAGAGGGTGCAGAGGAGGTTTACCAGGATGTTGCCTGGTATGGAGGGGAGATCCTATGAGGAGAAGCTGAGGGATTTGGGATTGTTTTCGCTGGAAAGGCGGCGGCTAAGAGGGGATCTTATTGAAACATATAAGATGATTAGAGGTTTAGATAGGGTGGATAGTGATAGCCTTTTTCCTCTGATGGAGAAATCCAGCACGAGGGGGCATGGCTTTAAATTGAGGGGGGGTAGTTATAGAACCGATGTCAGGGGTAGGTTCTTTACCCAGAGGGTGGTGAAGGATTGGAATGCCCTGCCAGCATCAGTAGTAAATGCGCCTAGTTTGGGGGCGTTTAAGAGATCCGTAGATAGGTTCATGGACGAAAAGAAATTGGTTTAGGTTGGAGGGTCACAGTTTTTTTTTTTTCTTTTTTAACTGGTCGGTGCAACATCGTGGGCCGAAGGGCCTGTTCTGCGCTGTAATGTTCTATGTTCTATGTTCTATGTTCTATTGTTCAGATTCTGATCAACGGTTGGAACATTGGAGTCTATTGTTCTCAAATTCTGCTCCAGTATTGGAACATGACTGTCTATTGATCTCAGATTCTGATCCATCATTGTAATATCCCGGTCCACTGTTCTCAGATTCTGATCCAGTATTGGAACATTGAAGTCTACTATTCCCAGATTCTGATCAATGATTGGAACATTACAACCTATTGTTCTCTGAGTCCGATCCAGTATTCGAACTTTGCAGTGTATTGTTCTCAGATTCTGATGGAGAATTGGAACATTACAATCTATTGTTCACAGATACTGATCCATTATTGGAAATTTGCAGTTTGTTTTTTTCTCAGAGTCTGAACCAGTATTGGAACATTACAGCGTATTGTTCCCAGAGTCCGATCCAGTATTGGAACATTACAATCTATTGTTCACAGATACTGATCCATTATTGGAAATTTGCAGTCTGTTTTTTTCTCAGAGTCTGAACCAGTATTGGAACATTACAGCGTATTGTTCCCAGAGTCCGATCCAGTATTCGAACATTGCAAAATATTGTTCGCAGACTCTGATCCAGTATTGGGCCATCAGAGTCCACTGTTCTCAGATTCTGCTCCAGTATTGGAACATTCCAGCCTGTTGATCTCAGATTCTGATCCATCATTGTAACATCCCGGTCCATTGTTCTCAGATTCTGATGCAGTATTGGAACATTACGGCCTATTGTTCAGATTCTGATCAACGATGGGAACATCACAGTCTGCTGTTCTCAAATTCTGATCCTTTATTGGAACATTACCGTTTATTGTTCTTAGAATCTTATCCATTATTGGAACATCCCGGTCCATTGTTTCCAGCTTCTGATCCATTGTTGGAACATGACAGTCTATTTATCTCAGATTCTGAACCAGTATTGGAAAATTACAGTCTATTGTTCTCAGATGCCGATCCAGTATTGGACCATTGCAATCTATTGTTCCCAGATTCTGATCCATAATGGAACATTGCAGTGTATTGTTCTCAGATTCTGATCCAGTATTGGAACATTGCAGTCTATTTTTCTCAGATTCTGATCCATTATAGGAACAGCCCGGACCATTGTTCCCTCATTCCGGTCCATTATTGGAACAATGCAGTCTACTATTCTCAGATTCTTTTCAATTATTCTGACATTGCGGTCGATTGTTCTCAGATTCTGATCCAGTATTGGAACATTACAGTCTATTCATCTCAGATTCTGACCCATCATTGTAATATCCCGGTCCATTGTTCTCAGATTCTGATCCAGTACTGGAACAATAGAGTCTATTGTTCTCAGATTCTGATCCAGTGTTGGAATATTACATTCTATTGTTCTCAGATCCATTATTGTAACATCCCGGTCAATTGTTCCCAGATTCTAATCCGTATTGGGACATTACAGACTATAGTTCTCAGTTTCTGATCCATTATTGGAACATTGCAGTCTATTGTTCTCAGACTCTGATCCAGTAATTCAACACTACAGTGTATTGTTCTCCAAATATGATACATTATTGGAAAATCCTGGTCCATTGTTCCCAGATTCTGATCTAGTATTGGAACATTACAGTCTATTGTTCTCAGATTCTGAACGATTATTGGAACATGAGAGTGTGTTTTTCTCAGATTCTGATTCATTGTTGGAACATTACAGTCTATTGTTTTCAGATTCTAATCCAGTGTTGGAACATTACAGCCTATAGTTCTCATATTCTGAACAATTATTGGAACATTGCAGTCTATTGTTCTCAGGTTCTGGTCCAGTATTAGAACATTACAGTCTATTGTTCTTAGAATCTTATCCATTATTGGAACATCCCGGGCCATTGTTTCCAGCTTCTGATCCATTATTGGAACATGACAGTCTTTTTATCTCAGATTCTGAACCAGTATTGTAACATTGCAATCTATTGTTCCCAGATTCTGATCCATAATGGAACATTACAGTGTATTGTTCTCAGATTCTGTTCCAGCATTGGAACATTACAGTCTATTCTTATCAGATTCTCATCAAGTATTGGAACATTGCAGTCTATTTTTCTCAGATGCTGATCCATTATAGGAACAGCCCTCATTCTGGTCCATTATTTGAACATTGCAGTCTATTGTTCTCAGTTTCTGATCAATGATTGGAACATTACAATCTGTTGTTCTCAAATTCTGATCCAGTATTGGAACATTGCATTCCATTGTTCTCAGATTATAATCCTTTATTGGAACATTACAGTCTATTGTTCTCAGATTCTGAACCAGTATTGGAACTTTACAGTCTATTGCTCTCAGAATCTGATCCAGTATTGAAACATTGCAGTCTATTGTTCTCAGATTCTGATCCAATATTGGAACATTGCAGTCTCTTTTTCTCAGATTCTGATCCATTATTTGAAAATTGCAGTCTATTTTTCTCAAGTTCTGAACCAGGATTGGAACATTACAGCCTCTTGTTCTCAGAGTCCAATCGATTATTTGAACATTGCAGTGTATTGTTCTCAGATTATGAACCAGTGTTGGAACATTACAGTCTATTGTTCATAGAGTCTGATCCATTATTGGAAAATTGCAGTCTATTTTTCTCAGATTCTGAACCAGTATTTGAACATTGCAGCCTATTGTTCTCAGAGTCCGATCCATTATTCGAACATTGCAGTGTATTGTTCTCAAATACTGATCTAGCATTGGAACATTACAGTCTATTTTTCTCAGATTCTGATCCAGTATTGTAAAATCCCTGTCTCTTGTTCCCAGATTCTAATCCAGTATTGGAATATTACAGCCTATATTTTTCAGATTCTGATCCATTATTGGAACATTGCAGCCTACTGTTCTCAGATTCTGATCCAGTATTGGAACATTGCAGTCTATTTTTCTCAGATTCTGATCCAGTATTGTAAAACCCTGGTCTATTGTTCCCAAATTCTAATCCAGTATTGGAAAATTACAGCCTATAGTTTTGAGATTCTGATCAATTATTGGAACATCCCGGTCTATTGTTCCCAGATTCTGATCCAGTATTGCAACTTTGCAGTCTATTGATCTCAGGTTCCGATAAAGTAAATATGAGAGTGTATTTTTCTCAGCTTCTGATTCATTATTGGAACATTGCAGTCTATTGATTTCAGATTCTGATCCAGTATTGAAACATTACAGTCTAATGTTCTCAGATTCTGATTCATTATTGGATCATTATAGTCTAGTGTTCCCAGATTCTAATCTGCATTGGAACATTAAAACCTCTCGTTCTCAGATTCTGATAAATTATTGGAACATTGCGGTCTATTGTTCTCAGTTTCATATTCAGTTTTGGAACATTACAGTGTATTGTTCTTAGAATCCTATCCATTATTGGAACATCCCTGTCCATTGTTTCCAGATTCTGATCCATTATTGGAACATAACAGCCTATTGTTCCCAGATTGTGATCCATTATTGGAACATTACGGTCTGTTATTCTCAGATTCTGTTCCATTATTGGAAAATTGCAGTCCATTTGTCTCAGATTCTGAACCAGTATTGGAAAATTATAGTCTATTGTTTTCAGATTCTGATCCAGTATTGGAACATTGCAGTCTATTGTTTTCAGATTATGATCCTTTATTGGAACATTACAGTCGATTGTTCTCAGATTCTGATCCATTACTGGAAAATTGTAGTCTATTCTTCTCAGATTCTGATCCAGTATTGGAATATTACAGTCTATTGATCACAGATTCTATTTTTCTCAGATTCTAATCCATTATAGGAACAACCCGGACCATGGTTCCCACATTCTGATCCAGTATTGGAACTTTGCAGTCTATTGATCTCAGATTCCGATAAAGTAAATATGAGAGTGTATTTTTCTCAGCTTCTGATTCATTATTGGAACATTGCAGTCTATTGATTTCAGATTCTGATCCAGTATTGAAACATTACAGTCTAATGTTCTCAGATTCTGATTCATTATTGGAACATTATAGTCTAGTGTTCCCAGATTCTAATCTGTATTGGAACATTAAAACCTCTCGTTCTCAGATTCTGATAAATTATTGGAACATTGCGGTCTATTGTTCTCAGTTTCATATTCAGTATTGGAACATTACAGTGTATTGTTCTTAGAATCCTATCCATTATTGGAACATCCCTGTCCATTGTTTCCAGATTCTGATCCATTATTGGAACATAACAGCCTATTGTTCCCAGATTGTGATCCATTATTGGAACATTACGGTCTGTTATTCTCAGATTCTGTTCCATTATTGGAAAATTGCAGTCTATTGTTTTCAGATTCTGATCCAGTATAGGAACATTGCAGTCTATTGTTCTCAGATTATGATCCTTTATTGGAACATTACAGTCGATTGTTCTCAGATTCTGATCCATTACTGGAAAATTGTAGTCTATTGTTCTCAGATTCTGATCGATTATTGGAACATCCCTTTCCATTGTTCCCAGACTCTGAACCAGAATTGGAACATTACAGTCTAATATTCTCCGATTCTGTTCCAGTATTTGAACATTGAAATCGAATACTCTCAGATTCTGATCCATTATTCGAACATTGCAGTCGAATATTCTCAGATTCTGATCCAGTATTGGAACATTACAGTTTATTGTTCTCAGAATCTTTGCCAGTATTAGAACATTGCACTCATTTGTTCTCAGATTCAGATCAATTATTGGAACATTACAGTCTGTTGTTCTCAAATTCTGCAAAGTTTCAATTCTGAATCAGAATGTGTGAACAACGGTCCGGGGTTGTTCCTATAATGGGTCAGAATCTGAGAGAAATAGACTGCAATGTTCCAATACTGGATTGAATACTGGATTCCAATACTGGATCAGAATCTGAGAACAATAGACTGTAATGTTCCAATAATGTATCAGAATCTGCGAACAATAGAAATGGATGTTCCATTAATGGATCAGAATCTGAGAACAATACACTGCAATGGTCCAATCCTGGATCAGAATCTGAGAACAATAGACTGCAATGGTCCAATCCTGGATCAGAATCTGAGAACAGGACACTGCAAAGTTCCAATATTGGATCAGAATCTGGGAACAATGGACCGGGATGTTCCAATAATGGATCAGAATCTGAGATAAATAGGCTACAATGTTTCAATACTGGATCAGAATCTGAAAACAATAGACTGCAATGTTCCAATAATGGATCAGAATCGGAGAACCAAAAGTTGTAATCTTCAAATAATGGATTAGAAAGTGGGAACAATAGACAGGGCTCAATACTGGATCCGAACCTGTGAACAATAGAATGTAATATTCCAACACTGGATCAGAATCTGAGAGCAATAGACTGCAATATTCCAACACTGGATCAGAATCTGAGAGCAATAGATTGTCATGTTCCAATACTGGATCAGAATCTGAGAACAATAAACTGCAATGTCCGAATACTGGATCCGAACCTGTGAACAATAGAATGTAATATTCCAACACTGGATCAGAATCTGAGAGCAATAGACTGCAATATTCCAACACTGGATCAGAATCTGAGAGCAATAGACTGTAATATTCCAATACTGGATCAGAATCTGAGAACAATAAACTGCAATGTCCGAATACTGGATCAGAATCTGTGAACAATACACTGCAATGTTCCAATAATGGATCAGAATCTGAGATCAATAGACAGCAAAGTTTCAATACTGGATGAGAATCTGAGAATAATAGATTGTAATGTTTCAATAAAGCATCATAATCTGAGAACAACACACTGTAATGTTCCAATAATTCATCTGAATCTGGGAACACGGGACCAGGATGTGGCAATGACGGATCCGAATCTGAAATCAGTCGACTATTCTGATCCAATACTGGATCAGAATCTGAGAACAATCGACTGCAATGTTCGAATACTGGATCGAACACTGAGAACAATCGGCTGGAATACAAAGAACAAAGAACAGTACAGCACAGGAAACAGGCCCTTCGGCCCTCCAAGCCTGTGCCGCTCCTTGGTCCAACTAGACAAATCGTTTGTATCCCTCCATTCCCAGGCTGCTCATGTGACTATGCAGGAAAGTCTTAAACGATGTCAGCGTGCCTGCCTCCACCACCCTACTTGGCAGTGCATTCCAGGCCCCCACCACCCTCTGTGTAAAAAACGTCCCTCTGATATCCGAGTTATACTTCGCCCCTCTCAGCTTGAGCCCGTGACCCCTCGTGATCGTCACGTCCGACCTGGGAAAAAGCTTCCCACTGTTCACCCTATCTATCCCCTTCATAATCTTCTACACCTCGATTAGATTTCCCCTCATTCTCCGTCTTTCCAGGGAGAACAACCCCAGTTTACACAATCTCTCCTCATAGCTAAGACCCTCCATACCAGGCAACATCCTGGTAAACCTTCTGTGCACTCTCTCTAACGACTCCACGTCCTTCTGGTAGTGCGGCGACCAGAACTGGACGCAGTACTCCAAATGTGGCCTAACCAGCGTTCTATACAGCTGCATCATCACACTCCAGCTTTTATATTCTATACCCCGTCCTATAAAGGCAAGCATACCATATGCCTTCTTCACCACCTTCTCCACCTGTGTTGCCACCTTCAAGGATTTGTGGACTTGCACACCTAGGTCCCTCTGTGTTTCTATACTCCTGATGACTCTGTCATTTATTGTATAACTCCTCCCTACATTATTTCTTCCAAAATGCATCACTTCGCATTTATCCAGATTAAACTCCATCTGCCACCTCTCCGCCCAATTTTCCAGCCTATCTATATCCTGCTGTATTGCCCGACAATGCTCTTCGCTATCCGCAAGTCCAGCCACCTTCGTGTCATCCGCAAACTTGCAGATTACACCAGTTACACCTTCTTCCAAATCATTTATATATATCACAAATAGCAGAGGTCCCAGTACAGAGCCCTGCGGAACACCAGTGGTCACAGACCTCCAGCCGGAAAAGGACCCTTCGACCACTACCCTCTGTCTCCTATGGCCAATGTTCCAATCCTGGTTCACACTGTGAGAAAATAGTGTGCAATTTCCCAATAATGGATCAGAATCCGAGAACAATACATTGCGCTGTTCCAATACTGGATCAGAGTCTGAGAACAATAGACTGGGATGTTCCAATACTGGATCAGAATTTCAGAACAACAGACTGTAATATTCCAATAAGTGATCTGAATCTGAGAACAATAGACTGTAATGTTCCAATCATTGAGCAGAATCTGAGAACAATAGATTGTAAGGTTCCCATACTGGTTCAGATTCTGAGAACAAGAGACTGCAATGTTCCAATACTGGATCAGAAACGGAGAATATTAGACTGTAATGTTCCAATTCTGGTTCAGAGTCTGGGAACAATGGAAAGGGATGTTCCAATAATGGATCCGAATCTGAGACCAATATACTGTAATGTTGCAATGCTGGATCAGAATCTGAGAACAATCGACTGTAATGTTCCAATAAAGGATCAGAATCTGAGAACAATACACTGTAATGTTCCAATACTGGATTGGAATCTGAGAACAATAGACTGTAATGTTCCAATACTGGATTGGAATCTGAGAACAAAAGACTTTAAATTTCCAATACTGGATCAGAGTCTGGGAACAATAGAAACGGATGTTCCATTAATGCAGCAGAATCTGAGAAAAAGAAACTGCAAGTTCCAATACTGGATCAGAATGTGGGAACAATGGTCCTGTTTGTTCCAATACTGGAGCAGAATCTGAGAACAATAGACCGCAATGTTAGAATAATTGAACAGAATCTGAGAATAGTAGACTGCAATGTTCCAATAATGGACCAGAATGTGGGAACAATGGTCCGGGCTGCTCCTATAATGGATCAGAATCTGAGAAAAATAGACTGCAATGTTCCAATACTGGATCAGAATCTGAGAATACACTGTAATGGTCCATTATGAATCAGAATCTGGGAACAATAGATTGCAATGGTCCAATACTGGATCAGAATCTGAGAACAATAGACTGTAATGTTCCAATAAAGGATCAGAATTTGAGAACAACACTGTAATCTTTCAATCATTGATCAGAATCTAAACAATAGACTGAAATGTTCCAATACTGGATCAGAATCTGAGAACAATGAACCGGGAAATTACAATGATGGATCAGAATCTGAGATCATTAGACTGTAATGTTCCAATGCAAGATCAGAATCTGAGAACAATACACTGCAATGTTCGACTAATGGATCGGACTCTGAGAATAATAGACTGCAATTTTCCAATAATGGATCAGAATCTATGAACAATAAACCGTAATGTTCCAATCCTGGATCAGAACCTGAGAACAGTAGACGGCAATGTTCCAATAAAGGATCAGAATCTGAGAACAACAAAGACTGTAATGTTCCACTCATTGATCAGATTCTGAACAATAGACTGTATTGTTCCAATACTGGATCAGAATCTGAGAAAAAGAGATTACAATGTTCCAATAAAGGATCAGAATTTGAGAACAACAGAATGTAATGTTCCAATCATTGATCAGAATCTGAACAATAGACTGGAATTTTCGAACACTGGATCAGACTCTTAGAACAATTGACCAGGATTTTACAATGATGGATCAGAATCTGAGAGCAATAGACTGTACTGTTCCAATAAAGGATCATAATCTGAGATCAGGAGAGTGCAATGTTAGAATAATTGAACAGAATCCGAAAACAATAGACTGCACTGTTCAACACTGGATCAGAATCTGAGAACAGTCGAACATAGAATACAGAAGCATAGAAAACTACAGCACAAAACAGGCCCTACGGCCCCACAAGTTGTGCCGAACATATCCCTACCTTTTAGGCCTATCTATAACCCTCCATCCTATTAGGTTCCATGTACTCACCCAGGAGTCTCTTAAAAGACCCTATTGAGTTTGCCTCCACCACCACTGACGGCAGCCGATTCCATCTGCCCACCACCCTCTGTGTGAAAAACTTCCCCCTAACATTTCCCCTGTACCTACCCCCCAGCACCATAAACCTGTGTCCTCTCGTAGCAGCCATTTCCACCCTGGGAAAAAGCCTCTGAGAGTCCACCCGATCTATGCCTCTCAACATCTTATATACCTCTATTAGATCGCCTCTCATCATACGTCTCTCCAAGGAGAAAAGTCCGAGCTCCCTCAGCCTATCCTCATAAGGCATGCCACTCAATCCAGGCAACATCCTTGTAAATCGCCTCTGCACCCTTTCAGTCTTTTCCACATCCTTCCTGTAATGAGGCGACCAGAATTGAGCACAGTACTCCAAGTGGGGTCTGATGAGGGTCTTATATAGCTGCATCATTATCCCCGGACTCCTGAACTCAATCCCTCGATTAATAAAGGCCAGCACACCATACGCCTTCTTAACCACCTCCTCGACCTGCAGGACCGATTTTACAGTCATATGGACCCGGACCCCAAGGTCCTTCTGATCCTCTACCGTACTAAGAGTCTTTCCCTTTATATTGTACTCCTTCATCCCATTCGACCTGCCAAAATGGACCACGACGCATTTATCTGGGTTGAAGTCCATCTGCCACTTCTCCGCCCAGTCTTGCATCCTATCTATGTCCCTCTGTAACTTCTGACATCCCTCCAGACTATTCACAACCCCAACAACCTTCATGTCATCGGCAAACATACCAACCCATCCCTCCACTTCCTTATCCAGGTCATTTCTGAAAATGACAAACAGCAAAGGTCCCAGAACAGATCCCTGGGGCACACCACTGGTGACCGACCTCCATTTAGAAAAAGACCCAACCATGTAGAGTCTGGGAACAATGGAAAGGGATGTTCCAATACTGGATTGGAATCTGAGAACAATAGAAATGGATGTTCCATGAATGGATCAGAATGTGAGAACAATACACTGTTATGTTCCAATACTGGATTAGAATCTGAGAGAAATAGACTGCAATGTTCCAATAATGGATCAGAATCTGAGAACAATAGACTGGGATGTTCCAATAATAGATAGGATTCGAAGAACAATAGACTGTAATGTTCGAGTACTGGATCAGAACCTGAGAACAGCAGACTGCAATGTTTCAAAAATTGATCAGGACTTGAGTACTATAGGCTGTAATGTTCCAATACGGATTAGAATCTGAGAAAAATACACTGTCATGTTCTATTACTGGATCAGAATCTGAGAACAATAGTCTGCAATGTTCAAATAATGGATCAGAATCTTAGAACAATAGTCTCTAACATTCCAATCATGAATCGGAATCTCAGATCAATAAACGGCAATGTTTCAAAACTGGATCAGAATCTGAGAACAAGAGACTGCAATGTTTCAAAACTGGATCAGAATCTGAGAACAAGAGACTGCAATGTTCCAATACTGGATCAGAATGTGGGAACAATGGACCGGAATGTTCCAATACTGGATCAGAATCTGAGAACAATAGGCTGTAATGTTCTTATTATGGACCAGAATCTGAGAACAATAGACTGAAATGTTCCAATACTGGACCAGAATCTGAGAACAATAGACTGAAATCTTCCAACACTGGATCAGAATCTGAGAACAATGCTCTGTAATATTCCAATACTGGATCAGAATCTGAGAACAGTAGGCTGTAATGTTCTAATTATGGATCAGAATCTGAGAGCAATAGACTGAAATGTTCCAACACTGGATCAGAATCTGAGAACAATGGACTGCAATGTTCCAAAATGGATCATAATCTGAGAACAATACTCTGTAATATTCCAATACTGGATCAGAATTTGAGAACAACAGACTGCAATGTTCCAATAACGGATCAGAATCTGAGAACAATGGACTGTAATGTTCCAATAAAGGATCATAATCCGAGAACAATACTCTGTAAAGTTCCAATACGGGATCAGAATCTGAGAACAATAGGTTGTAATGTTCCAATAATTGATCAGAATCTACGAACAATAGACTGCAATGTTCCAATACTGGATCAGAATCTGAGACAAATAGACTTTAATGTTCCAATACAGGATTAGAATTTGAAATCAACAGACTGCAATGTTCCAATACTGGACCAGAATCTGAGAACAATAGACTGTAATGTTCCAATACTGGATCAGAATCTGAAACAAATAGACTGCAATTTTCTAAAAATGGATCAGAATCTGAGAACAATAGACTGGAATGTTCCAATAATCATAGAAACCCTACAGTACAGAAAGAGGCCATTCGGCCCATCGAGTCTGCACCGACCACAATCCCACCCAGGCCCTACCCCCATATCTACCCACTAATCCCTCCAACCTACGCATCTCAGGACACTAAGGGCAATTTTTAGCATGGCCAATCAACCTAACCCGAACATCTTTGGACTGGGGGAGGAAAGCGGAACACCCGGAGGAAACCCACGCAGACACGGGGAGAATGTGCAAACTCCATACAGACAGTGAGCCAAGCCGGGATTCGAACTCAGGTCCCTGGAGCTGTGAAGCAGCAGTGCTAACCACTGTGCTACCATGCCGGCGGCAGAACATGGATCAGAAGTTGGAAACAATGGACCGGGATGTTCCAATAATGGATTGGAATCTAAGAACAGTAGACTGCAATGTTCCAATAATGGATCAGAGTCTGAGAACTATAGGCTGTAATGTTCCAATACGGATTAGAATCTGGGAACAAATGACCGGGATGTTACAATACTGGATCAGAATCTGAGAACAATAGAATATAATATTCCTAAACTGGATCAGAAGCTGAGAGCAAGAGACTGCAATGTTCCAGTACTGGATCAGTATCTGGGAACAATAGACCGGGATGTTCCAATAATGGATCACATTCTGAGAACAATAGACTGCAATGTTCCAATAATGGATCAGAATCTGAGATCAATAGACTGCAAAGTTTCAATCCTGCATCAGAATCTGAGGAAAAGAGACTGCAATGTTCCAATACTGGATCAGAATCTGAGGACAATAGACTGCAATGTTTGAATACTGGATCGGACTCTGGGAACAAGCGGTTGTAATGTTCCAATACTGGTTCAGACTCTGAGAAAAAAACAGACTGCAAATTTCCAATAATGGATCAGTTTCTGTGAAAAAGAGATTGTAATGTTCCAGTACTGGATCAGAATCTGAGAACAATACACTGCAAAGTTCGAATACTTGATCGGACTCTGAGAACAATGGGCTGTAATGTTCCAATCATTGATCAGAATCTGAGAACAATAGACTTCAATGTTCGAATACTGGCTCAAATTCTGAGAACAGTAGACTGCAATGTTCCAATCCTGGTTCAGAGTCTGGGAACAATGGAAAGGGATGTTACAATAATGGATCAGAATCTGAGAACAATACACTGTATTGTTCCAATACTGGATCAAAATCTGAGAACAATAGACTGCAATGGTCCAATAATGGATATGAATCTGAGAACAATAGACAGTAATGTTCCAATACTGGTTCAGAACCTGAGAAGAATAGACTGCAATGTTCCAATACTGGATCGGAATCTGAGAACAATACGCTGTAATGATCCAATACTGGATTAGAATCTGAGAACAATAGACTGCAATGTTCCATTATGGATCAGAATCTGTGAACAGTAGACTGGGATGTTCCAATAATGGATGAGAAGCTGGAAACAATGGACCGGGATGTTCCAATAATGGATAGCATTCGAAGAACAATACACTGTAATGTTCCAATACTGGATCAGAACCTGAGAACAGTAGACTGCAATGTTCCAATAATTGATCAGAATCTGAGAACTATAGGCTGTAATGTTACAATACAGAATAGAATCCGAGAAAAATACACTGTCATGTTCTAATACTGGATCAGCATCTGAGAACAATAGACTGCAATGTACAAATAATGGATCAGAATCTTAGAACAATAGTCTCTAACATTCCATAAGACCATAAGACCATAAGGCATAGGAGCGGAAGTAAGGCCATTCGGCCCATCGAGTCCACTCCACCATTCAATCATGGTTGATTTCAACTCCATTTACCCGCTCCCTCCCCATAGCCCTTAATTCCTCGAGAAATCAAGAATTTATCAATTTCTGTCTTGAAGACGCTCAACGTCTCGGCCTCCACCGCCCTCTGTGGTAATGAATTCCACAGACCCACCACTCTCTGGCTGAAGAAATTTCTCCTCATCTCTGTTCTAAAGTGACTCCCTTTTATTCTAAGGCTGTGCCCCCGCGTCCTAGTCTCCCCTGTTAATGGAAACAACTTCCCTACGTCCATCCTATCTAAGCCGTTCATTATCTTGTAAGTTTCTATCAGATCTCCCCTCAACCTCCTAAACTCCAATGAATATAATCCCACGATCCTCAGACGTTCATCGTATGTCAGGCCTACCATTCCTGGGATCATCCGTGTGAATCTCCGCTGGACCCGCTCCAGTGCCAGTATGTCCTTCCTGAGGTGTGGGGCCCAAGATTGCTCACAGTACTCCACATGGGGCCTAACCAGTGCTTTATAAAGCCTCAGAAGTACATCCCTGCTTTTGTATTCCAAGCCTCTTGAGATAAATGACAACATTACATTTGCTTTCTTAATTACGGACTCAACCTGCAAGTTTACCTTTAGAGAATCCTGGACTAGTTCTCCGAAGTCCCTTTGCACTTTAGCATGATGAATTTTGTCACCGTTTAGAAAATAGTCCATGCCTCTATTCTTTTTTCCAAAGTGTACGACCTCGCACTTGCCCACGTTGAATTTCATCAGCCACTTTTTGGACCACACTCCTAAACTGTCTAAATCTTTCTGCAGCCTCCCCACCTCCTCAATACTACCTGCCCCTCCACCTATCTTTGTATCATCGGCAAACCTGGCCAGAATGCTCCCAGTTCCGTAATCTAGATCGTTAATATATAAAGAGAACAACTGTGGCCCCAACACTGAACCCTGCGGGACACCACTTGTCACCGGTTGCCATTCTGAGAAAGAACCTTTTATCCCAACTCTCTGCCTTCTGTCTGACAGCCAATCGTCAATCCATGTTAGTACCTTGCCTCGAATACCATGGGCCCTTATTTTACTCAGCAGTCTCCCGTGAGGCACCTTGTCAAAGGCCTTTTGGAAGTCAAGATAGATAACATCCATTGGCTCTCCTTGGTCTCACCTATTTGTTATCTCTTCAAAGAACTCTAACAGGTTTGTCAGGCACGACCTCCCCTCACTAAATCCAAGCTGACTTGTCTTAATCCGACCCTGCACTTCCAAGAATTTAGAAATCTCATCCTTAACGATGGATTCTAGAATTTTACCAACAACTGAGGTTAGGCTAATTGGCCTATAATTTTCCATCTTTTTTCTTGTTCCCTTCTTGAACAGTGGGGTTACAACAGCGATTTTCCAATCCTCTGGGACTTTCCCTGACTCCAGTGACTTTTGAAAGATCATAACTAACGCCTCCACTATTTCTTCAGCTATCTCCTTTAGAACTCTAGGATGTAGCCCATCTGGGCCCGGAGATTTATCAATTTTCAGACCTTTGAGTTTCTCTAGCACTTTCTCCTTCGTGATGGCAACCATATTCAATTCTGCCCCCTGACTTTCCTGAATTGTTGGGATATTACTCATGTCTTCTACTGTGAAGACTGACGCAAAGTACTTATTAAGTTCCTCAGCTATTTCCTTGTCTCCCATCACTAGATTACCAGCGTCATTTTGGAGCGGCCCAATGTCTACTTTTGCCTCCCGTTTGTTTTTAATGTATTTAAAGAAACTTTTACTATCATTCCTAATGTTACTGGCTAGCCTACCTTCATATTTGATCCTCTCCTTCCTTATTTCTCTCTTTGTTATCCTCTGTTATCCTCATTGCGTCTTGGAAGTGCAGCAGAGAGGGAGAGATTCGCGAGAGGAGTGCAGCGGGTAAGCGCTGTTATTTTTTAACTTACTTTTTCGCGGGTTTTTTCTTTAAAAATATCTAACCCGGAAGTGGTCGCGCAGGGAGGTCTGGGAGAGAGAGATTTTTTTTTTCCCCAATAAATTGGAACAGAGAGGAATCCCGATACTCTACACTTGTAGAGTATCCCACCCTCCCTCCTCCTCTAACCTAAGAAAAAAGACCCAGTGAGAGCAGGGCTTTGGAGAAAACAGGAGGAGGAAAGGTAAGTTTAAAATTTTCATTCACTTTTTTTTTCCCTGTGTGTTTAAAGGGGCAATTATGAGTGTGAGGCCAGTATATTGTTCCCAATGTAGGATGTGGGAGGTCCTGGAGGCGCCTAGCCTTCCGGACGACCATATCTGTGCTGGGTGTGTTGAGCTGCGGTTCCTAAGGGACCATGTTAGGGAACTGGAATTGCAGCTCGAGGACCTTCGCCGGGTTAGGGATAGTGAGGAGGTCATTGACAGGAGCTATCGGCAGTTGGTCACACCGGGACCGCGGGAGGAGGGTAACTGGGTAACAGTGAGGAAGGAGAAAGCTCGGTTGATGGTGAGCACCCCGGTGGATGTGCCCCTTAATAATATGTACTCCTGTCTGAGTACTACTGGGGTGGACAGCCCACCTGGGGGAAGCAGCGGTGGCAGTGTCTCTGGAGCTGAGCCTGGCCCAGTAGTGCAAAAGGGATAGGAAAGGAGGGTAGTGCTAATTGGGGACTCTACGGTGAGGGGGTCAGATAGGCGTTTTTGCGGACACAGACGGGACTCTCGGATGGTGGTTTGCCTCCCTGGTGCAGGGGTCCGGGATGTCTCTGGTCGAGTCCCAGAAATCCTGGAAGGGGAGGGAGAGGAGCCGAAGGTCGTGATGCATATAGGTACTGCTGACATAGGTAGGAAGAGGGAAGGGGTCATGAAAAGAGAATATAGGGAGTTAGGTGGACAGCTGAGAAAGAGGAATGCAAAGGTAGTAATCTCGGGATTGCTGCCTGTGCCGCGGGAGAGTGAGAACAGGAATCGGTGGAGAATGAATGCGTGGCTGAGGGACTGGAGCAAGGGACAAGGATTTGGGTACTTGGATCATTGGGACCTCTTTAGGGGCAGGTGTGACCTGTTTAAAAAAGACGGGTGGCACTTGAATCCCAGGGGGACCAATATCCTGGCGGGAAGGTTGGCTAAGGCTACTGGAGAGACTTTAAACTAGAAAGGTTGGGGGGAGGGAATCGAAATGAGGGGACTGAGAGCGAGGAGGTTAGCTCGCAAATAGATAAGGAATGTAAACAGGGTAAGAGGGAGGTTAGACGAGTGATGGAGAAGGGAAGTGCTCAGGCTGAAGGTCTAAGATGTGTCTATTTTAATGCCAGGAGTGTAGTGAATAAAGTGGATGAGCTTAGAGCGTGGATTGCTGCTTCGAATTGTGATGTGGTGGCCATTACGGAGACTTGGATGTCTCAGGGACAGGACTGGGTGCTTCAGGTGCCGGGTTTTAGATGTTTCAGGAAGGACAGGGAGGGAGGCAAGAGAGGGGGGGGAGTGGCACTGTTGATCAGGGATAGTGTCACGGCTGTAGAGAAGGTGGACGCCGTGGAGGGATTGACTACGGAGTCTCTGTGGGTGGAGGTTAGGAACAGGAAGGGGTCGGTAACGTTGCTGGGTGTTTTCTACAGGCCGCCCAATAGTAACAGAGATGTTGAGGAGCAGATGGGGAAACAGATCCTGGAGAGATGTAGGAATAACAGAGTTGTCGTGATGGGAGATTTTAATTTCCCAAACATAAATTGGAATATCCCTAGGGCTAGGGGTTTGGATGGAGAGGGGTTTGTTAGGTGTGTCCAGGAGAGTTTCCTGACACAGTATGTGGATAAGCCTACTAGAGGAGAGGCTGTACTTGATCTGGTGCTGGCTAATGAAGCTGGACAGGTGGAGGATCTCTCGGTGGGTGAGTATCTTGGGGATAGCGATCATAATTCTATCTCCTTCACGATAGCATTGGAAAGAGATAGGATCAGGCAGGCGAGGAAAGTGTTTCTCTGGAGTAAAGGGAAATACAGTGTCATCAGCGAGGAAATTAGATGGGTAAATTGGAAGGAGGCATTCTTGGGGAAAAGTACCGAAGGAAAGTGGAGGATTTTCAAGGAATGTTTGTCTGGAGCTCTGCATGACAACGTTCCGATGAGACAGGGGGGTGTTGGTAGGGTATGGGAACCGTGGTGCACGAAGGTTGTGATGAACCTGGTGAATAAGAAAAGAGAGGCGTACAGAAGGTTCAGAGAGCTAGGAGGTGTTAAGGATTTAGAGGAGTATACGGGATGTAGGAAGGAGCTTAAGAAGGAAATTAGGAGAGCGAGAAGGGGTCATGAGAAGGCCTTGGTGGGTAAGATTAAGGAGAATCCCAAGGCTTTCTACAAATATGTCAAGAGTAAAAGGATGAGATGTGAAGGCATAGGACCCTTAAAAGGTGAAGGGGGAAAAGTTTGTGCGGAACCGTTAGAATGGCGGAGCTGCTTAATGAATACTTTACCTCGGTATTCACGGTGGAAAGGGATCTGGGTGGTTGTACTGCTGGTTTGCGGTGGACAGAAAGGATCGAGCATGTGGACATAAAGAAGGAGGATATGTTGGAACTATTGAATGGCATCAAGGTTGGTAAGTCGCCGGGACCGGATGGGATGTACCCCAGGTTACTGTGGGAGGCGAGGGAGGAGATTGCGGAGGCTTTGGCGATGATCTTTGCATCGTCGATGGAGACGGGAGAGGTTCCGGAGGATTGGAGGATTGCAGATGTGGTCCCTATATTCAAGAAAGGGAACAGGGACAGCCCGGGAAATTACCGACCGGTGAGTCTAACCTCAGTGGTTGGTAAGTTGATGGAGAGGATCCTGAGAGACAGGATTTATGATCATCTAGAGGAGTTTAGTATGATCAAAAGTAGTCAGCACGGCTTTGTCAAGGGCAGGTCGTGCCTTACGAGCCTGGTTGAGTTCTTTGAAAATGTGACCAAACACATTGACGAAGGAAGAGCGGTGGATGTGGTCTATATGGACTTCAGCAAGGCGTTCGATAAGGTCCCCCATGCAAGACTTCTTGAGAAAGTGAGAGGGCATGGGATCCAAGGGGCTGTTGCCTTGTGGATCCAGAACTGGCTTGCCTGCAGAAGGCAGAGAGTGGCTGTGGAGGGGTCTTTCTCTGCATGGAGGTCAGTGACCAGTGGAGTGCCCCAGAGATCTGTTCTGGGACCCTTGCTGTTTGTCATTTTCATAAATGACCTGGATGAGGAAGTGGAGGGATGGGTTGGTAAGTTTGCTGACGACACCAAGGTAGGTGGTGTTGTGGATAGTTTGGAGGGATGTCAGAAGTTGCAGCGAGACATAGATAGAATGCAAGGCTGGGCGGATAAGTGGCAGATGGACTTCAACCCGGATAAGTGTGTGGTGATCCATTTTGGCAGATCCAATGGGATGAAGCAGCAGTATAATATGAAGGGTACCATTCTTAGCAGTGTAGAGGATCAGAAGGACCTTGGGGTCCGGGTCCATAGGACTCTTAAATCGGCCTCGCAGGTGGAGGATGCGGTCAAGAAGGCATACGGCGTACTGGCCTTCATTAATCGAGGGATTGAGTTTAGGAGTCGGGAGATAATGCTGCAGCTTTATAGGACCCTGGTTAGACCCCACTTGGAGTACTGCGCGCAGTTCTGGTCACCTCATTACAGGAAAGATGTTGAAGCCATTGAAAGGTTGCAGAGGAGATTTACAAGGATGTTGCCTGGATTGGGGGGGGGCATGCCTTATGAGGATAGGTTGCGGGAGCTTGGTCTCTTCTCCCTGGAGAGACGAAGGATGAGAGGTGACCTGATAGAGGTTTACAAGATGTTGAGAGCTCTGGATAGGGTAGACTCTCAGAGGCTATTTCCAAGGGCTGAAATGGTTGCTACGAGAGGACACAGGTTTAAGGTGCTGGGGGGTAGGTACAGAGGAGATGTCAGGGGTACGTTTTTCACTCAGAGGGTGGTGGGTGAGTGGAATCGGCTGACGTCGGTGGTGGTGGAGGCAAACTCGTTGGGGTCTTTTAAGAGACTTCTGGATGAGTACATGGGATTTAATGGGATAGAACATAGAACATAGAACAGTACAGCACAGAACAGGCCCTTCGGCCCACGATGTTGTGCCGAGCTTTATCTGAAACCAAGATCAAGCTATCCCACTCCCTATCATCCTGGTGTGCTCCATGTGCCTATCCAATAACCGCTTAAATGTTTCTCAAGTGTCTGACTCCATTATCACTGCAGGCAGTCCATTCCACACCCCAACCACTCCCTGCGTAAAGAACCTACCTCTGATATCCGTCCTGTATCTCCCACCACGAACCCTATAGTTATGCCCCCTTGTAATAGCTCCAGCCACCCGAGGAAATAGTCTTTGAACGTTCACTCTATCTATCCCCTTCATCATTTTATACACCTCTATGAAGTCTCCCCTCAGCCTCCTCCGCTCCAGAGAGAACAGCCCGAGCTCCCTCAAACTTTCCTCATATGACCTACCCTCCAAACCAGGCAGCATCCTGGTAAATCTCCTCTGCACTCTTTCTAGCGCTTCCACATCCTTCTTATAGTGAGGTGACCAGAACTGCACACAATATTCCAAATGTGGTCTCACCAAGGTCCTGTACAGTTGCAGCATAACCCCACGGCTCTTAAACTCCAACCCCCTGTTCATAAAAGCTAACACACTATAGGCCTTCTTCACAGCTCTATCCACTTGACTGGCAACCTTTCGAGATCTGTGGATATGGACCCCAAGATCTCTCTGTTCCTCCACAGTCTTCAGAACCCTACCTTTGACCCTGTAATCCACATTTAAATTTGTCCTACCAAAATGAATCACCTCACATTTATCAGGGTTAAACTCCATTTGCCATTTTTCAGCCCAGCTTTGCATCCTATCTATGTCTCTTTGCAGCCTACAACAGCCCTCCACCTCATCCACTACTCCACCAATCTTGGTGTCATCAGCAAATATACTGATCCACCCTTCAGCCCCCTCCTCTAAGTCATTAATAAAAATCACAAAGAGCAGAGGACAAAGCACTGATCCCTGCGGCACACCGCTCGCAACCTGCCTCCAATCCGAAAATTTTCCATCGACCACCACCCTCTGTCTTCGGTCAGACAGCCAGTTACCTATCCAATCGGCCAACTTTCCCTCTATCCCACACCTCCTCACTTTCATCATAAGCCGACCATGGGGGACCTTATCAAACGCCTTACTAAAATCCATGTACATGACATCAACTGCCCTACCTTCATCAACACACTTAGTTACCTCCTCAAAAAATTCTATCAAATTTGTGAGGCACGACTTGCCCTTCACGAATCCGTGCTGACTATCTCGGATTAATCCGCATCTTTCTAAATGGTCGTAAATCCCATCCCTAAGGACCCTTTCCATCAATTTACCAACCACCGAAGTAAGACTAACCGGTCTATAATTACCAGGGTCATTTCTATTCCCTTTCTTAAACAGAGGAACAACATTCGCCATTCTCCAGTCCTCTGGCACCATCCCCGTGGACAGCGAGGACCCAAAGATCAACGCCAAATGCTCTGCAATCTCATCCCTTGCCTTCCACAGAATCCTAGGATACATTTCATCAGGCCCAGGGGACTTATCGACCTTCAGTTTATTCAAAACTGCCAAGACATCCTCCCTCCGAACATCTATTTCCCCCAGCCTATTAGCCTGTAACACCTTCTCTTCCTCAAAAACATGGCCCCTCTCCTTGGTGAACACTGAAGAAAAGTATTCATTCATCACCTCGCCTATCTCTACTGACTCCATACACAAGTTCCCACTACTGTCCTTGACCGGCCCTAACCTCACCCTAGTCACTATTTTATTCCTCACATAAGAGTAAAAAGCCTTGGGGTTTTCCTTGATCCGACCCGCCAAGGACTTCTCATGTCCCCTCCTAGCTCTCCTCAGCCCCTTTTTCAGCTCATTCCTTGCTAACTTGTAACCCTCAATCGAGCCATCTGAACCTTGTTTCCTCATCCCTACATAAGCTTCCCTCTTCCTTTTCACAAGACATTCCACCTCTTTTGTGAACCACGGTTCCCTCACTCGGCCATTTCCTCCCTGCCTGACAGGAACATACCTATCAAGGACATCCAGTATTTGTTCCTTGAAAAAGTTCCACTTTTCATTAGTTCCTTTCTCTGACAGTTTCTGTTCCCAACTTATGCCCCCTAATTCTTGCCTAATCGCATCATAATTACCTCTCCCCCAATTGTAAACCTTGCCCTGCCGTACGGCCCTATCCCTCTCCATTGCAATAACAAAAGACACCGAATTGTGGTCACTATCTCCAAAGTTCTCTCCCACAACCAAATCTAACACTTGGCCCGGTTCATTTCCCAGTACCAAATCCAATGTGGCCTCACCTCTAGTCGGCCCATCCACATATTGTGTCAGGAAACCCTTCTGCACACACTGCACAAAAAGTGCCCCATCCAAACTATTCGACCTACAAAGGTTCCAATCAATATTTGGAAAGTTAAAGTCCCCCATGACAACTACCCTGTGACCCCCACACATATCCATAATCTGCTTAGCAATTTATTCCTCCACATCTCTATTACTATTTGGGGGCCTATAGTAAACTCCTAGCAACGTGACCGCGCCTTTCCTATTTCTAACTTCAGCCCATATTACCTCAGTGTGCAGATCCCCCACGATTGGGGGCTATAGATAGGCCTTGAGGTGGGGATGTGATCGATTGAGGGCTATAGATAGGCCTAGAGGTGGGGATGTGATCGGCGCAACTTGTGGGCCGAAGGGCCTGTTTGTGCTGTGGCTTTCTATGTTCTATGTTCTATGTTTGTTTTTATAGCCTTCCCAATCTTCTGACATCCCACTACTCTTTGCCACATTATAGGCTCTCTCTTTTGCCTTGATGCATTCCCTGACTTCCTTTGTCAGCCATGGCTGCCTAATCCCCCCTCTGATAACCTTTCTTTTGTTTCGGATGAACCTCTGCACTGTGTCCTCAATTACTCCCAGAAACTCCTGCCATTGCTGTTCTACTGTTTTTCCAATAATGAATCACAATCTCAGATCAATAGACGGCAATGTTTCAAAACTTGATCAAAATCTGAGAACAAGAGACTGCAATGTTTCAATACTGGATCAGAATCTGGGAACGATAGACATGGATTTAATAATACTGGACCAGAATCTGAGAACAATAGACTGAAATGTTCCAAGACTGGATCATAATCTGAGAACAATGCACTGCAATGTTCCAATACCGGATCAGAATATGCGAACAATAGATTGTAATGTCCCAATACTGGATCAGAATCTGAGAACAATGGACTGCAATGTTCCAATAAAGGCTCCTAATCTGAGAACAAAGGACGGTAATGTTTCAATAATAGATCAGAATCTGAGAACAATGGACTGTAACGTTTCAATAAAGGATCATAATTTGAGAACAGTACTCGAAAGTTCAAATACGGGATAAGAATCTGACATCAAAAGATGGTAATGTTTCAATAATTGATCAGAATCTGAGAACAATGGACTGTAATGTTCCAATAAAGGATCATAATCCGAGAACAATGGACATTAATGTTCCAATATTGGATCAGAATCTGAGATCAATAGACTGTCATGTTGCACTAAAAGATCATAATTTGAGAACAATAGACTGCAATGTTCCCATAATGTATCAGAATCTGAGAACGATAGACTGTAATGTTCCAATACCGCATCAGGATCTGGGAATAATAGAACGGGATGTTACAATACTGGATCAGAATCTGACAACAATAGACTGTCATGTTCGAACATAAGAACATAAGAAATAAGAGCAGGAGAAGGCCATCGAGCCCCTCAAGCCTGCTCCGCCATTCAATAAGATCATGGCTGATCTGATAGTGGGTTCAGTTCCACTTACCCGCCCGCTCCCCATAACCCTTAATTCCCATAATGGTTAAAAATCTATCTATCTGTGACTTAAACACATTTAACGAGGTAGCCACGACTGCTTCATTGGGCAGAGAATTCCAAAGATTCACTCCGCTCTGGGAGAAGAAGTTCCTCCTCAACTCTGTTCTAAATTGACTCCCCCATATTTTGAGCCTATGCCCCCTAGTTCTTGTTTACATTGGAAGTGGAAATAACCACGCTTCCTCTACCCTGTCTAGCCCCTTCATTGTCATATATGTATCTAAAAGATCTTCCTTCAAGCTTCTAAACTCCAATTAGTACAGGCCCAGTCTACTCAATCTCTCCTCATAAGCTGACCCCCTCATCTCCGGAATCGACCTGGTGAACCTTCTCTGTCCCCCCTCCAAAGCTAATATATCCTTTCTTAAATAAGGGGACCAAAACTGGACACAGTACTCTAGGTGCGGCCTCTCCAGTACCCTGTACAGTTGCAGCATGACCTCTCTGCTTTTATACTCCATCCCTCTCACGATAAAGGCCAACATTCCATTTGCTTTCTTGATCACCTGCTGCACCTGCAAACTGAGTTTTTGTGATTCATGCACAAGGACCCCCAGGTCCCTCTGCACAGTAGCATGTTGTAATTCTTCACCGTTTAAATAAGAGTCCATTTTACTATTATTCCTTCCAAAGTGGATAGCCTCACACTTACCAACGTTATCCTCCATCTGCCAGATCCTTCCCCACTGACTTAGCTGATCCAAATCTCTCTGCAGACTCTTTCTGTCCTCCACGCGATTTGCTTTCCCACTCATCTTTGTGTCATCCGCAAACTTTGTTACCCGACACTCGCTCCCCTCCTCCAGATCGTCGATGTATATGGTAAATAGTTGAGGCCCCAGCACCAATCCCTGCGGCATGCCACTACTCATTGATTGCCAACCGGAAAAGCACCCATTTATTCCGACTCTCTGCTTTCTGTTAGATAGCCAATCCTCAATCCACGCTAACACTTTATCCCCAACTCCGTGTACCTTTATCTTATGCAGCAACCTTTTGTGAGGCACCTGATCGAATGCCTTCTGGAAATCTATTTACACAACATCCACCGGTTCCCCTCTGTCAACTGCACTCGTCGCATCCTCAAAAAATTCCAGTAAATTAGTCAAACATGGCTTTCCCTTCAAGAATCCATGCTGCGTCTGCTTGATTGAACCATTCTTTTCCAGGTGTCCTGTTATTTCTTCCTTAATGATAGATTCCAGCATTTTCCCAACTACGGATGTTAGGCTAACCGGCCTGTAGTTACCTGCCTTTTGTCTACCTCCTTTTTTAAACAGTGGCGTTACATTAGCTGTTTTCCAATCAGCTGGCACCTCCCCAGAGTCCAGTGAATTTTGAAAAATTACAACTAATGAATTTGCTATTACTTCTGTTGTTTCTTTTTGTACGCTGGGATGCATTCCATCCGGACCAGGAGACTTGCCTACCTTTAGTTCCATTAGCCTACCTCTTTAGTAATAGTGAGCGTTTTAAGGTCCTCATCCCCGACAGTCCCGGGTAAGGGCAGAAGTTGTTTTTTGTAGATTAGTTAGGGCATCATGATTGGCATAGGTTTGGAGGGCCGAAGGGCCTGTTCCTGTGCTGTACTTTCCCTTGTTATTTGTTGATTATTGACTACCTTGGATGACACCCTCAGGATGTAGTCTCCTTTACTGACAACTTTGCTTACATTATCATCAAAATTGTCTCACGAATGGACCCTGAGGAAGGGTCACACAGACGTGAAACATTGGCTCTATTCTCTCTCCACAGATACTGTCAGACCTGCTGAGATCTCCCAGCATTTTCTGTTTTTGTATTCATTTACTGACTCCATTTGCTTTCATTCCCACGCAGCGTTCTCCTGTTCAGTTGACATGTAAATGTTGAAATGTTCAGCAAACTGCTGGTTAATTCCTTGAATATTAAGGCAAGTCCCCGAAAAATACATCATTCCTCAATCCATCTCGCGCCAGCTCCCCCATCCTTTACGTCTCTCCTATACATTGCAACAACCCTTTCTTCATCCTCGCCAAGAGTATCGTAACCTTGGCTCATTCCTCTGCCAGGTCACAAGCTCCGCATGAAGCCAAGAGCCAGAGAACCAGTTGGGAGCAGCACACTTGTTTATAAAGCGAGAATTCACAATACAGGAGACGCTGAGGTTGAGAATTTACCATAATGTGGACGTTCCAGAACATCATCCTTCTGTTTGGATTGCTGGATACAGTCATGGGGGGTAGGGACTTCGAGGGCCGAAGGGCCTGTTCCGGTGCTGTACTTTCCTTTGTTCTTTGTATGTATGGGTGGCATGGTGGCACAATCGTTAGCACTGCTGCCTCACAGCGCCAGAGACCCGGGTTTGATCCCCGGTTTGGGTCACTGCCTGTGTGGAGTCTGCACGTTCTCCCCGTGTCTGCATGGGTTTCCTCCGGGTGCTCCGGTTTCCTCCCACAGATCAGAAGACGTGCTGTTTAGTTGCATTGATTATGCTAAATCCTCCCTCAGTGTACCCGAACAGGCGCCGGAGTGTGGCAACTGGGAGATTTTCACAGTATCTTCATTGCACTGTTAATGTGAGCCTACTTGTAACATGAATAAATAAGCTTTAGAAACTTGATCAGCGCTGTGTGAAAAGCAGAGAATGCCTGTCTTACACCATTGTATCAGTCACATTCTCAAAGGGGGCACACATTCAAAAGGAAATCCAAGCACCTCATGCTAAACAGTAACTTGTCGGCAGGAAATGCAGCCTTGGCACAGTCACCATCTCGTGCCAGGACTACATTTATAATGAAATGAAATATGAGCTTTACTAAAAATTGTACATCTTTTACTGAAAACGAAACAGTCCAGTGACTAAGCTGGGGCATCATACTCTGCTGCACAGATTGGCAACAGGGCTTCCCTCAGCACCCCTCGTGCTGATGTTGCTGTTATTTCTTTCATCAGAGGGCATGGAACAAGTAACATCTGACTCGATAATTCATGGAAGCCGAAAGTACAGAACACAACTGCATTCTTTGTCAGAAAGGCACCTGGATTGAGCTTTGCACCATGGGGTTAGTGCTCCCTCACAGCGCCAGGGATCCTGGTTCGAATCCGACCTTGGGTCACTCCAAGTGTGGAGTTGGCACATTCTCTCCGTGTCTTCATGGGTTTCCTCCAGGGGCTCCACTTTCCTCCCACAGTCCAAAGATGTGCAGGTTGGGTGCATTGGCCGTGCTAAAAATTGCCCGTTATTGTCAGGGAGACTATCAGCGTGGATGCGTGGGGTTACGGAAATAGGGCCTGGGTGGGATTGTGGTCAGTACAGACTCATCATAAATTGTATCATAGAAACCCAACAGTGGGAAAGAGGCCATTCGGCCCATCGAGTCTGCACCAACAACAATCCCACCCAGGCCCTATCCCCATAACCCCACATATTTACCCCACGAACACCTCTAATGTACACATTCTGGACACGAAGGGAAAATTTAGCCTATAATTCACCCCACTGATAGTCTCAATAGATTACAATTATATCGTCTCTTTAATGTAATTAAACAGAACGTAATGAAAAACATGAAACATATTTCTAATCTGAATTTCTCATCACAATGAAACACAATTTTCATTGAAAATTGGGGATGAAGTGGAAATGATCGAGAGCTTCAGGTTTCTAGGTGTCCAGATCACCAACAACCTGTCCCGATCCCTCCACACATTTGCTACAGTTAAGAAAACCCACCAACGCTTGTACTTCCTCAGGAGGCTAAGGAAATTTGGCATGTCCCCTACGACTCCCAACAACTTTTACAGATGCATCATAGAAAGCATTCTTTCTGGTTGTATCACAGTTCCTGCTCTGCCCAAGGCTGCAGGAAACTATAAAGGGTCATGAACAATGCCGAATCCATCACTCAAACCAGCCTCCCACCCATTGACTCTGTCTACACTTACTGCTGCGTCGGGAAAAGCAGCCGGTATAATCAAGGACCCCACGCACCCCGGATATTCTCTCTTCCACCTACTTCCATCGGGGAAAAGATACAAAAGTCTAAGGCCATGGACCGACGGACGCGACTGCAGCTTCTTCCCTGCTGCCATCAGACTTTTGACTGGACCCATCTTATATTAATTAGGTTACCATATATAATATATATATATAGATACTATATATATGTATATATATATGATGTAATACCTTATTATTATATGAAGTTGATATTTCTCCAGCTATGATGGTAACACGACATTCTGCATCCTCTCCTTTTTGAAGGGTATGCTTTGTCAGTATAGCTTGCAAGAAACAATGTTTTTCACTGTATACTGATACATGTGACAATAATAAAACAAATCAAATCCAATCATTGCTCCTTCACAGCGCCAGCATTGCAGTGTGTTGTTTGTTTTCTCACCTGTAATTGATTACTCTAATAGGTTGCTCTGCCGAGTCTCAGGAGTGTTTCTGCTGTGTATTAAAGAGAAGACCTTCAGTGTGAGACCTCAGTAAATGGCCATGGTTTACGCCACGGGCAGACAGAAGCCAGAGGGTGGTTGTAGAGAGTTGTTTTTCAAACTGGAGGCCTGTGACCAGTGGTGTGCCTCAGGGATCAGTGCTGGGCCCACTGTTATTGTCATTTACATAAACGATTTGGAAGAGAATATAGGGGGCATGGCTAGTAAGTTTGCAGATGACACCAAGATTGGTGGCATAGTGGACAGTGAAGAACGATATCTCCAATTGCAACGGGATCTTGATCAACTGGCCAGTGGGCGGACGAATGGCAGATGGAGTTTAATTTAAATAAATGCGAGGTGATGCATTTTGGTAGATTGAACCAGGGCACGACTTTCTCAGTTAATGGTAGGGCGTTGGGGAGAGTTACAGAACAAAGAGATCAAGGAGTAAATGTACTTAGCTCCTTGAAAGTGGAGTCATAGGTGGACACAGTGGTGAAGAAGGCATTCGACATGCTTGGCTTTATCGGTCAGAACATTGAATATAGTAGTTGGGACGTCTTGTTGAAGTTGTATAAGACATTAGTAAGGCCACACGTGGAATACTGTGTGCAATTCTGGTCATCTTATTAGAGAAAGGATATTATTAAACTAGAAAGAGTGCAGAAAAGATTTACTAGGATGCTACTGGGACTTGATGGATTGAGTTATAAGGAGAGGCTGAATAGACTGGGACTTTTTCCCCTGGAGCGGAGGAGGCAGAGTGCTGATCTTATAGAGGTCTATCAAATAATGAGGGGCACAGATCAGCTAGATAGTCAATATCTTTTCCCAAATGTAGGGGAGTCTAAAACTAGACGGCATAGTTTTAAAGTGAGAGGGGAGAGATACAAAAGTGTCCAGAGGGGCAAATCTTTCACACAGAGGGTGGTGAGTGTTTGGAACAAGCTGCAAGAGGTAGTAATAGAGGCGGGTACAATTTTATCTTTTGAAAAGCATTTAGAAACTTACATGTGTATAATGGGTATAGAGGGCTACAGGGCACATCCGGGCAATTGGGATTAGCTTAAGGGTTTAAAAAAAAAAGGGCGGCATGGACAAGTTGGGCCGAAGGGCCTGTTTCCACGCTGTAAACCTCTCTGACTCTATGACACCATCGCTTCTCTCAGAAAACACACTGATCCACTATCGGTCAAGCTGGAGCCAATTACTATCCTATTCTCGCTGCCATTGGAGTTCCTGGTAGGTGATTGCAACAGATTAAAATGGATTTATTCATGACACAAGTGGGCTTCCATTAACACTACAATGAAGTTACTGTGAAAATCCCCTCGTCGCCACACTCCGGCTCCTGTTCGGGTACACTGAGGGAGAATTTCGCATGGCCAATGCAACTAACCAGCACGTCTTTCAGACTGTGGAAGGAAACCGGAGGAAACCCACGCAGACATGGGGAGAACCTGCAGACTCTGCACAGGCAGTGGCCCAAGCCGGGAACCGAACCCGGGTCCCTTGTTGTTGAGGCAGCAGCGCTGTCCACTGTGACAGCGCTCCACCCAAAAAAGAGTATACATGACGTCTGCTATGAGGAGGCTCCCTCCCATCACCTCCTAACTTTGGAGAGAGTGAAGTTGCTCCCCGGAGCAGAACACCTGGGCTGATGGAACGGCAGTGGTTCCCTCCTGACCAGAGTGACAGCTCATGGGACCACAGACCCGACCAGCTTCTATAGCTACTGAGGTGTGATGAGGGGTTGCCAGTGATTAGTCTTTGCTGGAATATTACTGTTCAACTTTGTCAGTCGGGGTATAGATTACAAAAGCAGAGAGGTCATGATGGAGTTGTATTAGAGGGATGAGCGTTGGCGAGGCCACGGCTGGAGTACTGTGTGCAGTTCTGGTCACCACATTATAGGAAGGATGTGACTGCACTCTCGGGGGTGCAGAGGAGATTCACCAGGATACTGCCTGGGGTGGAACATTTAAGGTAGGAGGAGAGGTTGGATAGGCTTGCGTTGTTTTCATTGTAGCAGCGAAGACTGAGGGGCGACCCGATTGAGGTGTTGAAGATGATGAGGGATGTGGACAGGGTGGAGAGGGAGCCGCTGTTCCTGTTATTTGAAGGGTCAGTTACAAGGGGACACAAGTTAAAAATGAAGGGTGGGAGGTTTCAGGGTGATTTGACGAAAAACGTTTTTACTCAAATGGTTTTGATGGTCAGGAATGCGCTGCGTGGGAGGGTGGTGGAGGTGGGATGCCTCACATCCTTTAAAAAGTACCTGGATGAGAATTTGGTGCGTCATAACATTCAGGTCTATGGGACTGCTGGCAAGTGGGATTGGGTGGGCAGGTCAGGGCAGTTCATGCGTCGGTGCAGACTCGATGGGCCGAAGGGCCTCTTCTGCTCTGTGGTATTCTGTGATTCTGTGATTCTGTGAACTTGATTCACCTGCTGTTTCCCCTCGCTTGAGGAATCATTCTTCCTTGTGGTGGGCGTTGTGAGGGAGAGCTGTGGTCGGGGTGATGAATTTTAACTTGTGAACACAAATAACAATCATGAATTCGAAAGCAAATCTCACATCGGCTTTCTGCAGCTCTTTGATTTCATACAGGAAGTGTACAAAATGTGTCCCATCTAATTGGAGCTGCTTTATCATTCTTCTGAAGGTTAGTCAGATGTTGCCCCGCACCGTCCTCTTCCCCACCCTCACGCACATCCCCAGCATGGCATGGCACAATGGCAAAGTGGTTAGCACTGCTGCCTCACAGCGCCAGGGACTCGAGTTCAATTCTGGCCTCGGGTCACTGTCTGTTCGCATGTTCTCCCCATGTCTGCATGGGTTTCCTCCGGATGCACCGGCTTCCTCACAGTCCAAAAATGTTTCGGTGAGGTGGATTGTCCATGCTACATTGTCCCTTAATATCCAAAGATGAGCTGGTTAGGTGCATTGGCCATGCCAAATTCTCCCTCAAAGTACACAAACAGGCGCCAAAGTGTGGCGACCAGGCGATTTTCACAGTAACTTCATTGCAGTGTCAATGTAAGCCTATTTGTGAGTAATAAATATACTTCATCGTTTAACAGCATTTTGCTAATTTCGGAGCCTAGAGCTCTGGTTAACTTTCACAGCAACTGTCTCCCTTCTCTCCAGGGCACAAACCTCATGATGAATACCTACTGACCTTCAGATGGGACACTGGAGATTCACCAGAATGATAGAGGGATTGTCAGGATTGTATAGGATTAATAGTTGGCACGGTGGCACAGTGGTTAACACTGCTGCCTCACAGCGTCAGAGACTCAAATTCAATTCCTGGCTTGGGTCTCTGTCTATGTGGAGTTTGCACGTTCTCCCCGTGTCTGTGTGGATTTCATCCGAATGCTGCTGTTTTCCCCCACAGTCCAAAGATGTCTCAGGTAGGTTAGTTGACCTTGTCAAATTGACACTTAGTGTCAGGGGGACCAGCAGGGTAAATATATGGGCTTACGGGGATAGGGAGAGAAATTTGTTGAGTGTATTCAGGAGGAATTTCTCATTCAGTGTGTGGATGGCCCAAATAGAGGGGGGGGGGGCAAAACATGAACTCCTCTTGGGAAATAAGGAAGGGCAGGTGACAGAAGTGTTAGTGAAGGATCACTTTGGGACCAGTGACCATAATTCCATTAGTTTTAAGATAGCTACGGAGAATGATATGTCTGGTCCAAAAGTTAAAATTCTCAATTGGGGCAAGGCCAATTTTGATGGTATCAGGCAGGAACTTTCAAAAGTTAATTGGGGGAGTTTGTGGGAAGGCAAAGGGACGTCAGGTAAGTGGCACGCTTCCAAAAGTGTGTTTACCAGGGTTCAGTGTAAGTCCATTCCTCGGAGAGTCAAGGGCAAGGCTGGTAGAAGGAGGGAATCCTGGATGACTTGGGATATTGAGGCCCGGGTCAAGAAGAAGAAGGCATTTGACATGCATACACAGCTGGGATCAAATGAACCCTTTGAAGAGTATAGAGGGTGTAGGAGTAGAGGTAAGAGAGAAATCAGGAGGGCAAAAAGAGTGCATGAGATTGTTTTGGCAGATAAGGCAAAGGAGAATCCAAAGTGCTTCCACAAGTACATAAAGGGCAAAAGAGTAACAAGGGAGAGAGTAGGGCATCTTTAAGATCAACAAGGTCATCTATTTGCGGATCCACAAGGGATGGGTGAGATCCTAAATGAATATTTCTCATCAGTATTTACAGTTGAGAAAAGCATGGATGTTCGGGAACTTGGGGAAATAAATGGTGATGTCTTGAGGAGTGTACACATTACAGAGAAGAAGGTGCTGGAAGTCTTAAAGCGCATCAAGGTAGATAAATCCCCGGGACGTGATGAAGTGTATCCCAGGATATTGTGGGAGGCTAGGGAGGAAATTGCGGGTCCCCTAACAGAAATATTTGAATCATCGATTGTCACAGGTGAGGTGCCTGAAGGTTGGAGGGTGGCAACTGGTGTGCCTTTGTTTAAAAAGGGCTGTTGGGAAAAACCTTTTAACTACAGGCCAGCGAGCCTCACATCTGTAAGGTGTTGGAAGGTATTTTGAGAGACAGGATGTATAGGCGTTTAGAGACGCAAGGACTGATTAGGGACAATCAGCATGGCTTTGTGAGTGGAAAATCCTGTCTCACAAATTTGGTTGAATTTTTTGAAGGGGTAACCAGGAAGGTAGATGAGGTCAGTGCTGTTGATGTTATCTATAGACATTAGCAAACACCGTTGACAATGTACCACGTGGTAGGTTGTTGCATAAGGTTAAAACTCACGGGATCCAGGGTGAGGTAACTACATGGGTACAAAATTGGCTTGATGACAGAAGCCTGAGTTTGTAGAGGGTTGTTTTTCAAACTGGAGGCCTGTGACCAGCGGAGTGCCTCAGGGATCAGTGCTGGGTCCACTGTTATTTGTCATTTATATCAATGAGTTGGATGAGAATTTAGGAGGGATGGTGAGCAAGTTTGCAGATGACACCAAGATTGGTGGCACAGTGGACAGTGAAGAAGGTTATCTCAGATTGCAACGAGATCTTGATCAATTGGGCCAGTGGGCTGACGAATGGCAGATAGAGTTTAATTTAGATGAATGCGAGGTGATTCATTTTGGTAGATTGAACCACGGTAGGACTTACTCAGTTAATGATAGGGTGTTTGGGAGAGTGAAAGAACAAAGAGATCTCGGGGTACACGTTCATAGCTCCTTGGAAGTGGAGTCACAGATGGATAAGGTAGTGAAGAAGGTTTTTCCCAGAGCAGAAGTGATGATCACGAGGGGTCACCGGCTCAAGGTGAGAGCGGCGAAGTATAACTCAGATATTCGAGGGATGTTTTTTACACATAGGGTGGTGGGGGCCTGGAATGCGCTGCCAAGTAAGGTGGTGGAGGCAGACATGCTGGCATCGTTTAAGACTTACCTGGATAGTCACATGAGCAGCCTGGGAATGGAAGGTTACAAACGATTGGTCTAGTTGGACCAAGGAGCGGCATAGGCTTGGAGGGCCGAAGGGCCTGTTTCCTGTGCTGTACTGTTCTTTGAAGGCATTCCGCATGCTTGGTTTCATTGGCCACCACGTTGAATACTGTATTTGGGACGTCTTGTTGAAGTTGTACAAGACATTAACCATAGAAACATAGAAACCCTACAGTACAGAAAGAGGCCATTCGACCCATCCAGTCTGCACCGAACACAATCCCACCCAGGCCCTACCCCCATATTGCGACATATTTTACCCGCTAATCCATCTAATCTACGGACCCCAGGACTCTAAGGGGCAATTTTAGCATGGCCAATCAACCTAACCCGCACATCTTTAGACTGTGGGAAGAAACCGGAGCACCCAGAGGAAACCCACGCAGACACGTGGAAAATGCGCAATCTCCTCACAGACAGTGACCCAAGCCGGGAATCGAACCCAGGTCCCTGGAGCAGTGAAGCAGCAGTGCTAACCACTGTGCTACCGTGCCACACCTGGAATACCGTGTACAGTTCTGGTCACCCTATTATTGGAAGGATATTATTAAACTAGAAAGAGTGCAGAAAATATTCATTAGAATGCTCCCGAGGCTTGATGGCTTGAGTTATAAGGAGAGTCTGGATAGACTGGGACTTTTTTCCCTGGAAGGCAGTAGGTTTAGGGGTGATCTTACAGAGGTTGATAAAATAATGAGAGGCATAGATCAGCAAGAGAGTCAACATCATTTCCCAAAGGTGAGGGAGTCAAAAACTCGAGGGCATAGGTTTAAGGTGAGAGAGGAGAGATACAAAAGTGTCCAGAGGGGCAACGTTTTCACTCAGAGGGTGGTGAGTGTCTGGAACAAGCTGCCAGAGGCAGTAGTAGAGGCGGGTGCAATTTTGTATTTAAAAAAAAACAGTTAGACAGTTGCATGGATAAGATGGGTATAGAGGGATAAGGGCCAAATGCGGGCAATTAGGGCTAGTTTAATGGTAAAAATTGGGCGGCATGGACAAGTTGGGCCAAAGGGCCTATTTCCATGCTGTAAACCTCGATGACTCATCCACCCTTTATTCTCCACTCTCATCCAAACCAGCTGAAAGAACCTCAAACCTGTTGGACAATACAGTAAGAAGTCTCACAACATGAGGTGAAGGTCCGACAGGTTTATTTGGTAGCACTGTTGTACATTTGCAGTAGCTGACACTTCTGCACTCCTGTCCTCTGGGTTCCCTTACCTACCTCAGCAGCCGTCACATCCTCCTGTCCCTGACCACTTTCCAAACTGGAAAGTTTTTTCAGAAGCCGTGTGACCGTCTCCTGAAACTAAGCTTCCAGGTAAAACTCTCCCTCCCTGATATGTTGCAGTGTCAAACTCTAGCTGAATATCTCTGAGCCGAAGCTCCTCAAGCCGCAGATACTTACTGCCGAAATACTTGCTCTGAATAACACCAGTATCCATGAGCACCCACATACTGCAGTCATCACACATCAACTGTCCTGATATACTTCTGATCTTAAACTAATGACTTAATTATTTTATTCAGTTATTTATTTTATAGATATTAATAAATCTTATCGCAAAGTGCAGGACAAATTTCAACCTTGGGAAAATGGACCTTGACCACTTACTAGATATTCACGAACAGCTCGCCACCTCCCCTGTTGAAAAGCAGAAACCAATTCCCACAGGAAAAAACGTTAGAACATACTCCCCACAAGGACCGACAAACAGACAACAGGGAACTACTGGATGCTGAATGAATAGAGTTTTACAACGTATCAGTTTATCAGCACTACCTTACATCCTCATCTCGAAACTAAATGCTCAGTCAGTCTCACTGTTGTCCCTTCAAAACCATGTCTCACTCTCACCCTGCGCAAACACTGTCTTTGTTTTCACTCCACTCAATGCATTTCCCACTCTCACAATTCACTATTTTCAACCCTTTCAATAAAGAGTGAGCAGAACTGCAGGGAAGGAAGAGGACAGGATGTGATCCTCCAGTGACAGGCACCTTAACAAGCATTGGCAATGCATGTCCTCCTGCTCCACTGTTGGGGAGCCCTTGTTACCAGGGGCTGCAGACATCAGCAAGACCTGCCATGAAAGTCTGAGCCTCTTGATTCAGCTTGATTGTGTGGACCTGGTGCTCACACATGTCATCATCAGAGGTTCAAGGTGCATCCGTGCTGTGGCGAGACAGTCGCGAAGTGCATAGCAAGGTGCGTGATGCCCTGGACATCTGTCTCAGTAAAATATCTTCAGGCCTGATACACTTGTCAGACAATTATTTTGATACTAAAACTCTGTAGATCACATCGATTTGGTTTCCACAACCCGTGTGCCTCTATTGATCGGTCATTTTTAGCAGCCGAGCATTCAGCTTGTTGACACCGAAATATAACTCAGGATGAAGTACAGAAATCAAGCAAATAATCCCCCAATCACCGGGGCTGAGGCAGGTAAGAGGAAAATGCTGCATTCGCAGCAGAATGAACCGGGTTTTACAATGTACAGGTACTGGATCCCGTATCGGAGGCGTTGGGCACTGGACCTGTTCCAGAATTGTGGATTTGGAGTTCTGGATCGCGTGCTTGTAAAACACGGAGAATCAGTGAGAAATAAAGACCCTGAGGCTTTTCTAATTTAATTATTATACTTTTATTATTTCATAATTTTACATATTGCATTGCAACCGAGGGAGAGGCAGCTGTCACACTGACAGATGCTGTGAAAATTGAAGTTTCGGGCTGATTTGGCAGATTTTGTGCCCTATCTGCTGGGTTGATAAAACATGGAGAAGGAATGAGAAATAAAGACGACAAGGCTTTTAGCTCATTATTGTACATTTATTATTTCATCATTTTACAACTCAAATTACAGATCCACTGAGGAAGAGACAGCTGCCATTCAGACACAGGCTGTGAATATTGACAGTTCAGGGTTTAATGTGTGTCTTTTAAACATGTCCTGCAGCTTAAATTGTTTCAAGTACATGGGGTTTTCTTTCCGAAACACCTCTTGTCCCTTTTAGACCCACATAATATGCTGCTCTGTAATGAAGCTCTTCTGATCGATGCCATGAATCAATTCCTCCGTGATCCTTATTCACTTGTCAATAGACAGATTCATCTTCATCATCACCGCTCTCATTCTCTTTATTCTTGGTCAAGACCATGGTGTCTATTCCATTGTGTGGAACTTGGCAGTGAATTTCAGCATTGTTGCCAATATTACAGAATCCTCAACATCTTCTTCATCCAACAGCTGGGCTTCAGCACAGGAAAGTCTTTCAAAAATACCAGCAATATTTACAAAATATCTTTCTTCTCGGACACACGGACACCGTTAAATTCAGGTTTCATTTCATCATCACCAATCAAGGAAATTTCTCGAAGCTGGCAGGAAAATGCTGCATTTCTCACAGATGGGAGAGGATTTTACAATGTACAGGTACCAGACCCCATACCTGGGATGTCTGGGATCCAACATGTTCTGGTCTTGTGGACTTGGCAGATTTTGGGCTCTTTGTGGCGTGCTTATAAAACATGGAGAAGGAATGAGAAATAGAGACGACAAGGCGTTTAGTTCATTATTTTACATTTATTGTTTCATAATTTTACAACTCAAATTACATAACCACCGAGGATGAGATATCGACCGTACTGAGACAGGCTGTGAATATTGAAGGTTCAGGCACTGACTACACCGTTTAAACATGTCCTGTAGTTTATGGATTCTGGTTTCTGGATGGCATGCTGATAAAACACGGAGAATGAATGAGAAATAAATACTTTTATTTCATTATTGTACTTTTATTATTTCATAATTTTACAACTCAAATTGCATATCATCTGAGGAAGAGAAAGCAGGACTTTCACATCTGCCAATAGATCTTTAGCAACGTTTTTTCCTCAGAGAGATGAAAAACTCTAAATTCAGGTTTAATTTCACCATCACCATTTAGGAACATGGGAAATGGCTTGAGGTTGTGCCTTCCATTTATCAAACTACCTTGGGGTACCATTGGCCCAGCCTTGGCAGCACTGCAGAGTGCATGGTTCACATTGAATACTACTTGGAATTCCCTCCCACCCAAGCCTCTGTTCAATGCAATGAGCATTTTGTGCATGAATTCAGCCTTGTATCTGGTCGCAATTGCCCGCAAAATGCATTGATCCTTGGGCTGAATGGAGGACACACATTTGGCAGAAAATAAGTTCTGAAAACAATGTTCCTGATGAGGAGAAAATAACCATGCAGCTCTCAGGAACCCCCAGACACCGACACTGAGCCCTGGCTTCAGGGACAAAATGGCTCTCGGACCAATCAAGGGAAATTGGTTGAGGCATCCATGTGCACTGATTGATTGGCCTTGTAAACAACAGGGAAGACTCTGATCCCTTTGAACAATGTAATCTTCTGACTGTCACCAATAACACATGTTCACATGCCCTGCTCTTTGACCTTCTTCCAATATTATCATGGAAAATTCATCCAAGTATGTCTCTGCAGCTTCATGGCCAGCGAAGGTTTCTTCACCATATACTTTCAGCACACACACACCATGGCAGTTTGTAAACTTGTTCTGCCACCCTGACGCTCAATAACATGGTGTTGTTAGGCCTAGCTCTTTATGGAACACTTTCACTTTGGCCATGGTAATGGATATGTTGCACTCTGACAGTGTCTGATTCACTCTAATAACACTTTGTCTACATGGACAGTCTTTAACTGATGGAGGGTTTTCCTATTATCCATTAATTTGGGCACATCACTGTCAGAATAACATTTAATTTCTCCATTTGCTTCTTCAGATCATAAATGGGTGATTTCCCAACACCATTCTATTTGCTTAACCTTTTCCCTGAGGTGCCTTTCTCCAGACGCATCAGTAACTCTACTTTCTGCTTTATAGTCAGTGACCTTTTGTCTTGGTGCTCCTGCCAGCCACGGGACTTTTGACATGAAAATACTCGTAATAAAGTCTGGAGTTATACAGAGAGAGACATGTTCGAGCAATGGTTAAACTGCGTGTGCTGGTTATGGATATGGGAATCTGGGACTTGACAAAATACTCTGTGCGTCAATTCCAAATTGTATCATGTGGCGTCAGCGTCAAGTGTAATAGGTTTTTGAGACCCTCCTGTTTCTGGGACGCTGGATAAGGGGTCCAGTACCTGTACCAGTTTACAAGGGGGATGATTCTCATTCAAATATACTGCACAGAATTCTAGGAAGTAGCCAAGTAGTGCTGAGGTCAAAGATGGTGGAGACACTTGTGTGGGAATGGTGACTTAAATCAGCTGATGAAATATTAGCCAATGGTTCCAGCGTGAATAGTGAAATCAGCTTGAGCTATAAGTGTGACACATGCTGTCGGTGTATTTGCAGCAGATGGAGTGTCTGTAGTTTTCCTGTTATTGCACTGCTGGTGAACAATAAGCTGATGAGAATTCTACCTCAACATCCAGCCCAGTGTTTGGGAAAATTATGATTCACTAAATTAAAGGAGGGTTGTCCATCAACAACACTCCAGTGATATACTTGGCCTCGCAGTATCAAGCTTCATTACCCAGAGTAACAATTGGATCGTGTTTGGAAAAATTATGATTCCCTAAATTAAAGGAGGGTTGTCCTTATTCTTAAAATGAATTGGGATTCTCGATGATGTCTCTGAGGTCAGAATGGCAGCATTTAACACATTTAATTCAACCAAGGCATTAGCACCCTGATTCTGAGTCTGGCATTGATTCACTGAATCTTTGAAAGGAAACATTTCTCAAGAGGATTTGGATTTCATAGCAGGTCATTGCTGAGATCTGCATCAGCTGGATAACGTTTGACCAGCCAGAGGTTCTGATGGCTGAATTGTTCAATCCTCTCCTGAGGCTTCAGCAATCACAGGAATGGAGAGGAGAATTGGAAAAGCCGTGTCCACATTTCCCCTCACATCCCGCATGGCTCAGACACTCAGATGGAGCTCTTGCTGTGGGATCTGGTGATTGAAATGAGGTCACATTTGCCAAGGATGGAAGGAAACGGCCAGCCTCGTAAAACCAGCAGGCATGAATGGAAGTGGCTGAGAAAGTGAGCAGGAACATTGTGGGACATGGGAAAAGTGTTTCAAGAAGTTCATGGACATCAGGAGGTCAGGAAAGTGCGTGACGTAACTCGCTCAGGAGCCGAGACTCACACTCTTATTTTCCCAGCATTTCCCAGCACAACTGGATAGCAGGGCGGCACGGTAGCACAGTGGTTAGCACTGCTGCTTCACAGATCCAAGGACCTGGGTTCGATTCCCGGCTTGGGTCACTGTCTGTGTGTGAGTTTGCACATTCTCCTCGTGTCTGCATGGGTTTCCTCCGGGTGCTCCGGTTTCCTCCCACAGTCCAAAGATGTGTGGGTTAGTTTGATTGACCACGCTAAAATTGCCCTTAGTGTCCTGAGAAGCGTAGGTTAGAGGGATTAGTGGGTAAATGTGTAGGGATATGGGGGTAGGGCCTGGGTGGGATTGTGGTCGGTGCAGATTCGATGGGCCGAATGGCCTCTTTCTGTGCTGTAGGGTTTCTATGATTCTATGAACTCCACAAAACAACACGCCTTACACCTGCATTCATTCCTGTCTCTCCAGACACTTCCTCACATCCTAATCTGAAAAGCCAAGTGCTCACCCAGCCACATCATTGTGTCATCACAGCCATGTCTCACTCTCACCCTGCACTAACACTGACTTTGTTTTCACTCCACTCAATGCATTTCTCACTCTCACAATTCTCTATTCCCATCCCTTTCAGTTTGACTAACAAGTTCTACTACTTCACATATTTATCTAACTTTCCTGTAAAATTTGCAATGTTCTCATCCCTCAACCATTCCCAGTAACACAGCATTTAGATAGAGGTCGGTGGGAAGGTAGCTACAGACCGTCAATTATAAATAAATTAAAGGATGTAGAGCTGCACTGAGAAAAAGACTGGGACACAGAGGATGATGCCGTGAGGAGAATTTCAATTGTCCTCCATTCCTCCTTAGCTTTTTACAGACAATGATTGGTCTTGGGTTGGGATTCGATCTCTCTTCTAATTAATCCACTTGCCTTTGATACTTCATTTCTCATGATTTCACTCTGTGGCAGTTTGGTTAAAACCCCATTTCTTCGCACGCATCCTGACACGAACCATGTACCAGCAGCAGAAGAAGAAATTAGACACAGAAAATACTGGACAGTAACAAGTATAACAACAGGTATTTTATAGCTTCCCTCAAATAGTAAAACCATTCACCCCATAAATACTGAAGATTCTGAGTGTAAAACTGACTGGTTTGTTACATTTCTTGTAATTTTACTGGTGTCAGCTCAGTATGAAAAGCAGAAGATTCCATAAGTTCTGGAGTTGAACAACTTCCAACTTCTTCAAACCATTTCCCAGTTTCTGCCTCCAAAGCTTTTCGTGCTAAGTGTCTGAATGAAGAATTTCTTCAACTCTCCACACTTCCTTTCTCACGTCTGAGTGCTCGGTGTTGGTGGAAAATCTGAGCAGCTGAATGTTGATGTGTTCACTCTGCCCTAATTTAGTCATTCCTTCCATCCCGACACTGCATTCAATATCAATCAGTCGCCTCAAGAGGAAGGTTCTCAACTACCTGTAAAAATAAACATTTTACAGCACCAACCTTGTGAGTGCCAGCTGGCTACCAATGTTCCATTGTTCAAGCTCCCTTCGCAAAACAAAGATGTTCAGACCTTCTGCACATCCGCTTTCACTCCTAAAGGGGACAACCAGAGAGTAAGGGTCAGTGCAGCTCCATTTCTGTCACTGGAACGGGGTGTGAAGCCTCCTGTCTCTACTTTATCCAGTTTACAAACCCAATGAAATGTGTGATCTCACTGTGATACCACAGTTTCCCTCATCCAGTTAAAGGGCCTCATCCTGATGCGGGTCTTGGGGAACCATCCCTGGGTTGCACTTTGGCCGTCATGATAGAAGGAGCTGGAATGTAAAAACAAATTCAGTGAATAAGAGGAGGGACTGGCCTTAATGAGTATATTAGCCTTCTCCCTGCCACATTCCCCGAGAGAAGGATGAACCCAATGTTCCAACATCCTGTTGAGTTTGTAGAGCTGAATGCTCCAGATCATCAATGATGCCGGAGACATTGATCAGGACCCACTGAGGCTGGGCTTTAATCATTGGCTGGGGAATTGATTGCTGCCAATGGGAAGGTTTACATGGAGCCGATTCCAATTCAGACTGCACTATACATGTTGTTTAGATCAAGACTTTTGAATAAGTCGCTGCCCAAGAGAAGGACAATAGTTGATGAACCGCTTCTTTTCAGATTTATTGTGTACAATTGGAGGGGAGAGTGGAGAAGGTGGTAAATGCCTTCCTGAACCTTTAGTGTGAGGCACAGTAAAGGAAGGTACTACTGCCCACACTTCAGACTGACGCCAGTAATACAGCTGCAAACATTTACACAGCACGGAGTGAGCACCAAATTCAAGGACCGATAGCAGCCAGTCAGTGAGAGACATACGTGAGAGTTGGGCTGTGTGACCATCTTTACCCAAGTTCCAGGACCCAGACAATCTATGAGCAACTATATTGAAGATTTATTAGCAACCGCAACTTCAGCTGTTCCATCCTACTCTGCATCAATATTACTGGCTCTGTTAAAATCATCACATTGCTCATTATCATGTTCACAAATTACATTACAAGGTAATGATATTGAGACATACCAATCACTTCTTAACCGCCCACCTTCACTCTGAGATAGATCAGGCCGTTAGTAAGAGTCTGTGAGTTCCACTGGAACTGGTTGTGCTGATGAACCGACTCTGATGTTTAATCTCAAGGTGATGCTCAGTGTGAGAGCGAGGCTTGCTCTGTCATATCATGAAATATCAACCAATCAAGGGCCTTGGCTTGATGGACAAACACCCTTGGGTTTCATTTGGGTCACAATCAGAGTGAGAAGATTATCCGATATATTCTGTCCGACAGATTGTGCAATGTTTGGAACTCTCTTCCCCAGAAAGTGGTGGAGGACAGGGTCAATGAACATTTTGAAGACAGAGGTAGATAGATTCCTGACTAACAAGGGAGTCAATGGTTCTCAGAGGTCGGCAGAGAGTAGGCACATTCATTTCAGCTGTGATCTTACTGAATGGCGGCGGAACAGGCTCGAGCGCTCGAATGGGCCACTTCTACTCCTAATTCATATGTTGGTATCAGCTAAAATATAACCTTTCCATATGGATAAAACCCAGTGGACATGGCAGGTAGAGCAATGGTGTTGGGATTGATGGCCTTCTCCATGTCCTCCTGCTGGGTAAACCATGTTTAAAATTGCTTCGATAGACTTTGATTCAGTGTTTGTGGTTTCTGGGATATGGAGCACTGTAGGGCAGAATACTCGGGATAATCAGTGGTGCCAGCGAACATTGGTCATGATCCATTGGTGCTGGCTTGGTACCAGGGGCAGAGGAACCAATCAGTGCTGTTGGGAGAAGCTGAACCAAAATCTTGCTCGAATATATGTGTTGTTGTAGCCGAGGATTCACAACGAGTTCAACCGAGAGAAAGGCTATGGAAGATGAATCATTTTCATTGAGCTCCATTGTGTAGATTCAGTGAGCAGGGGACAGATATCTACCTGGAACTTTAGAGTGAATCTAGCAAACATTGAACATTTCTGCCAAGCTCTAGAAATCTCACAGCCAATCCTATAGGAGATGAATCCAATACAGAACAAGGCAACAAAACACAACTATTTCATCTTGCAGCCGTTTAACTGAATTTGTTGGGTCAATAAGAAAATTAAAATTAAAATACAACTATACCTTTCTGGCTACCTTCTCGAAGCTTCTGAAGATTCGGTCTATCATGTGCTTTGGTTTGATTTGTTTCACAGCATTTTTGATGGGTTTCAATGGGTGTTAATGTGTTTTAATTGTGGACCCTTTGTGTTTGTGTGCTGTGCACCAAAATGTCTAGTTTCAGCCATATATAGGCATCAAGTATTTTGTTTGACTGAAACACGTCTGCCCCATGTATATAGTGGTGATTTGTTTGTCGGGAAATGTATAACTGCCCTTTTACAATTGCTAATGTGTCCTGGTGCATCTCTGGTTTCTAATTGTCTGATCTTGAATTTTGCAAAAAACCTGTCTCTCGGCAGACTTGCCTCTGTGCATTTGGACTGAGGTAATCGCAGCTGACCGAGGCCGGTGAGCCTCACATCTGTGGTGGGTAAGTTGTTGGAAAGCATTTTGAGAGACAGGACCTACAGGCATTTAGAGACGCAAGGACTGATTAGGGACAGTCAGCATGGCTTTGTGAGTGGAAAATCATGTCTCACAAATTTGATTCAGTTTTTTTGAATGGGGAACCAAGAAGGTAGAAGACGGCAGTGCAGTTGATGTTGTCTACATGGATTTTAGCAAGGCCTTTGAAAAGGTACCGCATGGTAGGTTGTTGCATAAGGTTAAATCTCACGGGATCCAGGGTGAGGTGTCTCAGTGGATACAAAATTGGCTTGATGACAGAAGCCAGAGGGTGGTTGTAGAGGGTTGTTTTTCAAACAGGAGGCCTGTGACCAGTGGTTGCCTCTCAGATCAGTGCTGGTCCACTGTTATTTGTCATTTATATTAATGATTTGGATGAGAATATAGGAGGCATCTAAGTTTGTAGATTACACCAAGATTGGTGGCATATTGGACAGTGAAGAAAGTTATCTCCGATTGCAACATGATTTTGATCAATTGGGCTGACGAGTTGCAGATGTATTTTAATTTAGATACATGCGAGGTGATGTATTTTGGTAGGTTGAACCAGGGCAGGACTTGCTCAGTTAATGGTTGGGCGTTGGGGAGAGTTACAGAACAAAGAGATCTAGGGGTGCATGTTCATAGCTCCTTGAAAGTGGAGTCACAGGTGGACAGAGCGAGGAAGAAGGCATTCGGCATGCTTGGTTTCATTGGTCAGAACATGGAGTAAAGGATTTGGGACGTCTTGAAGTTGTACAAGACATTGACAAGGCCACACTTGGAATACTGTGTACACTTCTGGTCACCCTATTATTGAAATAATATAATTAAACTAGAAAGAGTGCAGGAAAGATTTATTAGGATGCGACCCGGACTTGATGGTTTGAGTTATAAGGAGAGGCTGGATAGACTGGGACTTTTTTCTCGGGAGCGTAGAAGGCTGAGGGGTGATGAGGGGCACAGATCATCTTGATAGTCAATATCTTTTTCCAAAGTTGGTGGGGGGGAGGGGGGGGGTGGTCTAAAACTAGAGGGCACAGGTGTAAGTTGAGAGGCGAAAGATCCAAAGTATCCAGAGGGGCAATTTTTTTCACACAGACAGTGGTGAGTGTCTGGAACAAGCTGCCAGAGGTAGTAGTAGAGGCGGGTACAATTTTGTGTTTTAAGAAACATTTAGACAGTTACATGGTTAAGATGGGCATAGAGGGATATGGGCCTAATGCGGGCAATTGGGATGAGCTGAGAACATGGAACAGCACAGCACAGTACATGCCCTTCGGCCCTCGATGTTGTGCCGAGCTTTCTCCGAAACCAAGATCAAGCTAAACCATTCCCTATCATTCTGGTGTGATCTACGTGCCTATTCAAGAACAGCTTGAAAGTTGCTAAAGTGTCCGACTCCACTATCACAGCAGACAGTCAATTCCACACCCCAACCACTCTCTGAGTAAATAACCTACCTCGGACATCCCTCCTATATCTCCCACCATGAACCCTATATTTATGCCCCCTTGTAATAGCTCTATCCACCCGAGGAAATGGCCTCTGAACGTCCACTCTATCTATCCCCCTGAACATCTTATAAACCTCTATTAAGTCGCCTCTCAACCTCCTCCTCTATAAAAAGAAAAGCCCCAGCTCCCTCAACCTTTCCTCATGAGACCTACCCTCCAAACCAGGCAGCATCCTGGTAAACCTCCTTTGCACTCTCTCCAAAGCTTCCACATCCTTCTTATAGTGAGGTGACCAGAACTGCACACAATATTCCAAATGTGGTCTCACCAAGGTCCTGTACACGGACCTTAAACTCAAACCCCCTGTTAATAAATGCTAACACACTATAGGCCTTCTTCACGGCTCTATCCACCTGAGTGGCAACTTTAAGAGATCTGTGGAGATGAACCCCAAGATCTCTCTGTTCCTCCACATTCCTCAGAACCTTACCTTTGACCCTGTAATCCGCATTCAAATTTGTCCTACCAAAATGAATCACCTCGCACTTATCAGGGTTAAACTCCATCTGCCATTTTCCGGCCTAGCTCTGCATCCTATCTATGTCTCTTTGCACCCTACAACAGCCCTCCACCTCATCCACTACTCCACCAATCTTGGTGTCATCAGAAAATTTACTGATCCACCCTTCAGCCCCCTCCTCCAAGTCATTGATAAAAATCACAAAAAGCAGGGGACCCAGCACTGATCCCTGTGGTACACCGCTGGTAACTGGTCTCCAGTCTGAAGATTTGCCATCCACCACCACCCTCTGTCTTCTATGAGATACAGTAAGAAGTTTAACAACACCAGGTTAAAGTCCAACAGGTTTATTTGGTAGCAAAAGCCACACAAGCTTTCGAAGCTCTAAGCCCCTTCTTCAGGTGAGTGGGAATTCTGTTCACAAACAGAGTTTATAAAGACACAGACTCAATTTACATGAATAATGGTTGGAATACGAATACTTACAACTAATCAAGTCTTTAAGAAACAAAACAATGGGAGTGGAGAGAGCATCAAGACAGGCTAAAAAGATGTGTATTGTCTCCAGACAAGACAGCCAGTGAAACTCTGCAGGTCCACGCAACTGTGGGCGTTACAAATAGTGTGACATGAACCCAATATCCCGGTTGAGGCCGTCCGCGTGTGTGCGGAACTTGGCTATCAGTTTCTGCTCAGCGACTCTGCGCTGTCGTGTGTCGCGAAGGCCGCCTTGGAGAACGCTTACCCGAATATCAGAGGCCGAATGCCCGTGACCGCTGAAGTGCTCCCCAACAGGAAGAGAACAGTCTTGCCTGGTGATTGTCGAGCGGTGTTCATTCATCCGTTGTCGCAGCGTCTGCATAGTTTCCCCAATGTACCATGCCTCGGGACATCCTTTCTTGCAGCGTATCAGGGAGACAACGTTGGCCGAGTTGCAAGAGTATGTACCGTGTACCTGGTGGATGGTGTTCTCACGTGAGATGATGGCATCTGTGTCGATGATCCGGCACGTCTTGCAGACGTTGCTGTGGCAGGGTTGTGTGGTGTCTTGATCACTGTTCTCCTGAAGGCTGGGTACTTTGCTGCGGACAATGGTCTGTTTGAGGTTGTGCGGTTGTTTGAAGGCAAGAAGTGGGGGTGTGGGGATGGCCTTGGCGAGATGTTCGTCTTCATCAATGACATGTTGAAGGCTCCGGAGGAGATGACGTAGCTTCTCCGCTCCGGGGAAGTACTGGACGATGAAGGGTACTCTGTCCACTGTGTCCCGTGTTTGTCTTCTGAGGAGGTCGGTGCGGTTTTTCACTGTGGCGCGTTGGAATTCTTGATCAATGAGTCTAGCGCCATATCCTGTTCTTATGAGGGCACCTTTCAGCGTCTGGAGGTGTCTGTTGCGATCCTCCTCATCCGAGCAGATCCTGTGTATTCGGAGGGCTTGTCCGTAGGGGATGGCTTCTTTAACGTGTTTAGGGTGGAAGCTAATGAGATAGCCAGTTACGTATACAATCGGCCAAATTTCCCTCTATCCCACACCTCCTTATTTTCTTCATGCGCCGACCATGGTGGAACTTATTAAACGCCTTACTAAAATCCATGTATATGACATCAATTGCTCTACCTTCACCTACACACTTATCTCCTCAAAGAATTCAATCAAGTTTGTGAGGCAAGACTTACCCTTCACGAATCCGTGTTGACTATCCCGGATTAAGCTGCATCTTTCCAAATGGTCATAAATCCTATCCCTCAGGACATTTTCCATGAGCTTACCGACCACTGAAGTAAGACTAACCGGCCGATAATTACCATGGACATTCCTATTTCCTTTCTTGAACAGAGGAATGACATTCGCCACTCTCCACTCCTCTGACACTATCCCCGTGGACAGTGAGGACCCAAAGATCAAAGCCAAAGGCTCTGCAATCTCATCCCTTGCCTCCCAAAGAATCCTAGGATATATCTCTGCTGGCCCAGGGGACTTATCGACCCTCAGTGTTTTCAAAATTGCTAATGCATCTTCCCTCAGAACATCTACCTCCTCCAGCCTATCAGCCTGTATCACACTCGCATCCTCAAAAACATGGCCTTGCTGAACACAGAAGAAGAGTATTCATTCAAAGCCTCTCCTATCTTTTCTGACTCCATGTACAAGTTCCCACTCCTGTCCTTAGGGGTTTTTAAAAAACGGGCGGCATAGACAAGTTGGGCCGAAGGGCCTCTTTCCATGCTGTAAACCTCTATGACTCTACCTTTCATTCAGGCCACTTTCTGTGCCCTTGTGTCAGTTTTTATGTCAGCTCCCTGTGCTTGTGTTTCTGGCCTCGTGGCTGTCTGCAGCGGGTTCCCTTCCAATGATTCTACTTTACTCGAACAGTCGCAGGCTGCTACAAATTCCATTGGGTTCACCAATTCCCTTTAGGGAAGGAAATTTGCCATCAACCTGGTCTTATCTTGATCTGTCCAATGTGAATCCAGACTCAAAGCAATGTGGTTGACTCTCAACTGCTGTCTGAAATCTCCGAGGCAAGCGACTGGGAAATGAGGGGTGAGCAACAGTTGCTGGGTTTGCCACTGACACCCACATCCAATGAAATAAATCAAAGAACACATCCCCCATCTTCGATCCGTGTCCCTCTAATTTTAAAAAATTGCCCATTTACTGGATTCCTTCAACAGAGGGAACAAATTCTCCCTGTCGAATCTATCATCTTGAAAAAACATTTTCAACACGAGACTAATCATCTTTGCAACACATGTTGTGATAATTTGACCTGTTAGTTCTCTGATATCCTCCTGCACCCCCCTCCAGGGCCGATATATCCTGAGTTGTGATGTTCAGGCTGGAACTCAAAACTCCGGATGGGGACTAATGAAGTGAGTGGTGACATTTTGTTTGGCAAATCCTTTGGCTGCATTTAAATGACAATGACTTACCGGTGCTGCAGTGCAAGGTGTCCATGTGGTCACGTCGCAGAGAACAGGGAGTGCGGACAATGACAGCAATGGGATTCCTCGCCTCCGTCTATTGACCTTAAGAAGTTTTTATGCTTCCAGCAAATTTCACCATCGTTGGTAGTTTCAAAATCAGTTGTTTTAGTGTGACTATCTTCATGTAGTTTGAATTAATGGTATTACATATTGTAGCTGAATTAACAAAAGCCATTTTCAAAAATAAAGCGACACCTGCCATATTGGAAAGCAGACAGATTAGTTCAACAGACAGCCTTAATTGTGGAACAGTTAAAGGATAACTAATTCATTAAAAGATGTGTTAGGTTGGTGTGGTGATCATATCCTCCGCTCCAGAACCATCCCTTCCTCTATTGAGTTTAAAGCCCTCTCTCCTTCCCTAGTTTTGTAGTTTGCAAGAACGTTGCTGGCAGCAGGTTCAGATGTAGATCATCCCAACGGTACAGCCCCCACTTTCTCCAGAACTAATTTTAATGTCCCACAAGCTGAAACATACCTCTTCCACCAGTCTTTCAAACCATGTATTCATCTCTCTAATGTGATGTGCACTATGCAAATTTGCACGCGGCTGCGGTAATCATCTCCAGATTATAACCTTGTGTGTTCTGTGTTTAATTCAGTGTCTATTTCCTGATAATGTCTGTGCAGAAGCTGCTTCTTCATTCTACCTATGTCACTGGTACCGACATGGTCCACAACAATGGGATCCTCCTCACAATCACGGTCATCTCCAGCCAGATGTCCTGAACTCTGGCATGGGGCAGGCAACACAGTCAACAGCACTCTGACTCCTTGTTACAGAGAAAATTGTCAATCCCTCTGATGAAGGAGCAGCACTCCGAAAGCTCGTGCTACCAAATAAACCTGCTGGACTTGAACCTGGTGTTGTGAGAATTCTTACGTTGCCTACCCCAATCCAACGCCGGCATCTTCACATCATCAATGCCTCTCACTGTACTGTCACTAACTCCCACTAATTTACTCTGTGCCTCTCCCATCCCAGCCCCTCACCTCCCCCCACGGCCCACTGAACAGCTTCCTATACCACAGTGCCACAGTCAGTCACATCATGTGTGTCCAACTGACGCACATTTTAGACGGCTTGACAGCTCTGGAGCGGCGGGAGAATTCACTTTGGAGCATCCACGATGCTGAAGATGTCGTGGATATCACGTTCAGTGAGTTGGTCACACCGCAGATAACAGTTACTGAGGGAGATAGAGAATGGGTGACCACCAGACAGAGGAAGAGTCGGAAGGCAGTGTAGGGGTCCCCTGCAATCATCTCCCTCCAAAGCAGATATACCATTTTGGATACTGTTGGGGGAGATGGCTCACCGGGCGAAGGTGGCAGCAGCCAGGTTCATGGCACCCTGGCTGGCTCTGCTGGACAGGAGGGCAGGAAAAAGAGTGGCAGAGCTATAGTGATAGGGGACTCAATTGTAAGGGGAATAGACGGGTGTTTCTGTGGATGCAAACAAGACTCCAGGATGGTATGTTGCCTCCCTGGTGCAAGGGTCAACGGTGTCTCAGAGCAGCTGCAGGACATTCTGGAGGGGGAGGGTGAACAACCAGCTGTCGTGGGGCATATAGGCACCAACACTGTAGGTAAAAAATGGGATGAAGTCCGACAATCTGAATTTAAGGAGTTAGGAGTTAAACTAAAATGTAGGAGCTCAAAGGTAGTAATCTCAGGATTACTGCCAGTGCCACGTGTTAGTCAGAGTAGGAATGTCAGGAGACTCAAGATGAATATGTGGCTTGAGAGATGGTGCAAGATGGAGGGATTCAAATTCCTGGGATATTGGAACCGGTTCTGAAGGAGATGGGACCAGTACAAAACAAACGGTCTGTACCTGGGCAGGACTGGAACCAATGTCCTGAGGGGAATGTTTGCTCGTGCTGTTGGGGAGGGGTTTAAATTAATGTGGCGCGGGGATGGGGACCGACGCAGGAAGTCAGAGGGAAGTAAAGTGGGGACAGAAACTAAAGGCAGCAAAAGGAGAAGTGGAAGACAGAAAAACCGAAGACAAAAATCAAAAAGGGCCAGAGTACAGAGTACAGAGACTGTGGAGAACTCAGTGAATGGGTCCTGGAAAGGGCCAGAGTACAGAGTACAGAGACTGTGGAGAACTCAGTGAATGTGTCCAGTAAAGGGCCCGAGTACAGAGTACAGAGACTGTGGGGAACTCAGTGAATGGGTCCAGTAAAGGGCCAGAATACAGAGACTGTGTAGAACTCAGTGAACGGGTCCAGTAAAGGGCCAGAGTACAGAGTACAGAGGCTGTGGAGAACACAGTGAACGGGTCCAGTAAAGGGCCAGAGTACAGAGTACAGAGACTGTGGGGAACTCAGTGAATGGGTCCTGTAAAGGGCCAGAGTACAGAGTACAGAGACTGTGGAGAACTCAGTGAATGGGTCCAGTAAAGGGCCAGAGTACAGAGACTGTGGAGAACTCAGTGAATGGTTCCAGTAAAGGGACAGAGTACAGAGTACAGAGACTGTGGGGAACTCAGTGAATGGGTCCAGTAAAGGGCCAGAGTACAGAGACTGTGGAGAACTCAGTGAATGGGTCCAGTAAAGAGCCAGAGTACAGAGTACAGAGACTGTGGAGAACTCAGTGAATGGGTCCAGTAAAGGGCCAGAGTACAGAGTACAGAGACTGTGGAGAACTCAGTGAATAGAACATAGAACATAGAACATTACAGCGCAGAACAGGCCCTTCGGCCCACGATGTTGCACCGACCAGTTAAAAAAAAAACTGTGACCCTCCAACCTAAACCAATTTCTTTTCGTCCATGAACCTATCTACGGATCTCTTAAACGCCCCCAAACTAGGCGCATTTACTACTGATGCTGGCAGGGCATTCCAATCCCTCACCACCCTCTGGGTAAAGAACCTACCCCTGACATCGGTTCTATAACTACCCCCCCTCAATTTAAAGCCATGCCCCCTCGTGCTGGATTTCTCCATCAGAGGAAAAAGGCTATCACTATCCACCCTATCTAAACCTCTAATCATCTTATATGTTTCAATAAGATCCCCTCTTAGCCGCCGCCTTTCCAGCGAAAACAATCCCAAATCCCTCAGCCTCTCCTCATAGGATCTCCCCTCCATACCAGGCAACATCCTGGTAAACCTCCTCTGCACCCTCTCCAAAGCCTCCACATCCTTCCTGTAATGTGGGGACCAGAACTGCACACAGTACTCCAAGTGCGGCCGCACCAGAGTTGTGTACAGTTGCAACATAACGCTACGACTCCTAAATTCAATCCCCCTACCAATAAACGCCAAGACACCATATGCCTTCTTAACAACCTTATCTACTTGATTCCCAACTTTCAGGGATCTATGCACACATACACCTAGATCCCTCTGCTCCTCCACACTATTCAAAGTCCTCCCGTTAGCCCTATACTCAACACATCTGTTATTCCTACCAAAGTGAATTACCTCACACTTCTCCGCATTAAACTCCATCCGCCACCTCTCGGCCCAACTTTGCAACCTATCTAAGTCTTCCTGCAAACTACGACACCCTTCCTCACTGTCTACCACACCACCGACTTTGGTGTCATCAGCAAATTTGCTAATCCACCCAACTATACCCTCATCCAGATCATTAATAAATATTACAAACAGCAGTGGCCCCAAAACAGATCCCTGAGGTACACCACTTGTAACCGCACTCCATGATGAATATTTACTATCAACCACCACCCTCTGTTTCCTATCCGCTAGCCAATTCCTGATCCAATTTCCTAGATCACCCCCAATCCCATACATCTGCATTTTCTGCAGAAGCCTACCATGGTGAACCTTATCAAACGCCTTACTAAAATCCATATATACCACGTCCACTGCCTTGCCCCCATCCACCTCCTTGGTCACTTTCTCAAAAAACTCAATAAGGTTAGTAAGGCACGACCTACCTGCCACAAAACCATGCTGACTATCACCTATCAATTCATTACTCTCCAAATAACTATAAATCCTATCCCTTATAATTTTTTCCAACATCTTGCCGACAACAGAAGTGAGACTCACCGGTCTATAATTCCCGGGGAAGTCTCTGTTCCCCTTCTTAAACAATGGGACAACATTCGCTAACCTCCAATCTTCTGGTACTATACCAGAGGCCAACGACGACCTGAAGATCAGAGCCAGAGGCTCTGCAATCACTTTTCTTGCCTCCCAGAGAATCCTTGGATAAATCCCATCCGGACCAGGGGATTTATCTATTTTCAGACCCTCCAGAATATCCTGCACATCCTCCTTATCAACTGTAATACTGTCTATTCTACTCCCCTGCAACCCAGTGTCCTCCTCAGCTATATTCATGTCCCCTTGCGTGAACACCGAAGAGAAATATTGGTTCAATGCTTCACCAATCTCCTCCGGTTCCACACATAACTTCCCTCTGCCATCTATAACTGGCCCTAAACTTGCCCTAACCAACCTTCTGTTCTTGACATACCTATAGAACGCCTTAGGATTCTCTTTAACCCTATCCGCCAAAGTCTTCTCATGTCCCCTTTTAGCCCTTCTAAGCTCGCTCTTCAACTCCCTCTTAGCCAATCTAAAGCTTTCTAGTGCACTACCCGAGTGCTCACGTCTCATCCGAACATAAGCCTCCTTTTTCTTTTTAACCAACAAAGAAACTTTTTTGGTGCACCACGGTTCCCTAGCCCTACCAATTCCTCCTTGCCTGACAGGGACATACCTATCACAGACTCGCAGTAGCTGCTCCTTGAAAAAACTCCACATGTCGGACGTTCCCAGTCCCTGTAATCTCCTAGTCCAACCTATGTTTCCTAATTCTCTCCTAATAGCCTCATAATTACCCTTCCCCCAGCTAAAACCACTGGCCCGAGGTTCATGCCTATCCCTTTCCATCACTAAGGTGAACGTAACCGAATTGTGGTCACTATCACCAAAATGCACACCAACTTCCAAGTCTAGCACCTGGTCTGGCTCATTTCCCAGCACCAGATCCAATATAGCCTCACCTCTAGTTGGCCTGTCTACATACTGAGTCAAAAAACCTTCCTGCACGCTTTGAACAAAAACTGACCCCTCTAACGAGCTAGAGCTATAACAATTCCAGTCAATATTAGTCAAGTTAAAATCCCCCATAACAATTGCCCTATTACTTTCACTCCTAAGCAGGATTGACTCCGCAATCCTTTCCTCAACCTCTCTGGAACTTTTAGGAGGTCTATAAAAGACTCCCAACAGGGTGACCTCTCCTCTCCTATTTCTAATCTCCGCCCATACTACCTCAACAGATAAGTCCTCATCAAACCTCCTCTCTGACACTGTGATACAATCTCTGACCAATAATGCTACCCCTCCCCCTCTTCTACCTCCTTCCCTACTTCGACTAAAACATTTGAACCCCGGGACCTGCAGCATCCATTCCTGCCCCTGCTCTATCCATGTCTCTGAAATAGCCACAACATCGAAGTCCCAGGTACTGATCCACGCTGCAAGTTCACCCACTTTATTGCGAATACTCCTGGCATTGAAGTATACACATTTCAAACCCTGCTCCACCCCACCTCTGCAATGCCGTGCATTGCAGTCCCCATCCATGCATCCCTCACTTTCAGCCCCACTACTCAGGATCCCTCCCCCCCCCCCGCCCCCGAATCAGTTTAAACCTCCCTGCATGGCCTTAGCAAATTTACCCCCCAGGATATTGGTCCCCTTCTGATTAAGGTGTAGACCATCCTTCTCATAGAGGTCACACCTTCCCCAGTACGAGCCCCAATTGCTTAAGTACCTGAACCCCTCCCTCCTGCACCATCCCCTCAGCCATGAATTCAAACCTTCCCTCTCCCTATTCCTCTCTAAACTATCCCGTGGTACAGGCAAGAGTCCAGAGATAACCACTCTGTCAGTCTTGGCCTTTAGTTTCCACCCCAACTCCATAAATCCCTGCCTAATATCCCCTTCCCCTATCCTCCCTATGTCGTGTGTCCCCACATGTACAATAACTTGTGGTTTATCTCCCTCCCCCCTAAGAGTCCTGAATACCCTGTCAGACACATCCCGGACCCCAGCCCCTGGTAGGCAACACACCAACCCTGAGTCCCTACCTTTAGTTCCGACCCTCCTATCTGTCCCCTTAATTGTGGAGTCCCCAATCACAAGGCCCAGTCTTTTACAGCCCCTAACCACCTGAGCTTTCTCACTCGGCTCACCCCCAGAGATCTGCTCTCTATGCTCAGTTGATTCCTCCTCAACTGTAGCCTCCAGCACCGAAAACCTATTATGGAGGGGAACCGCCCCAGGGGATTGCCTTCCCGATTGCTTCTTACCCCTCCTCCTTTTTTACCTTTTGGACTTAAGTAAGAATTCAGTAAAAAGGGGAACAGAAAGCTGAGACTCTGAAGAATACAGCTACACAGTTACACCGGGGGCAGCACAGTGGGCAGCACTGTTGCGAGAGACCTGGTCTCAATTCCCGGCTTGGGACACTGTCTGTGCAGAGTCTGCATGTTTTTCCCATGTCCGTGTGGAATTCCTCCAGGTGCTGCGGTTTCCTCCCACACTCCAAAGATGTGTAGGTTAGCTGGATTGGCCATGGTGAATTGCCGGTTAGTGTCAGGGGAATCAGTAGGGTAAATGCATGGAGTTGCAGGGATAGTGTCCAGGTGAGGTGGGATTGTTGTCGTGCAGACTCCATGGGCCGAATGGCCTCCTTCTGCACTGTCAGGATTCTATCAACAGTCTTATTCAAATTCCAGTTGGTGAGAATAGTCTTATAAGCACTTTCGTAGACTCATAGAACATAGAATATTACAGCGCAGTACAGGCCCTTCGGCCCTCGATGTTGCGCCGACCAGTGCTTTCAATCTAAAGCCCCTCTAATCTACACTATTCCAATATCAGCCATATGTTTATCCAATAACCACTTGAACGCTCTCAACGTTGACGAGTCCACCACTGCAGGAGGCAGGGCATTCCACGCCCTTACTACTCTCTGAGTAAAGAACCTACCTCAAACATCTGTCCTATATCTCTCACCCCTCAATTTAAAGCTATGTCCCCTCGTGCTAGCCAACACCATCCGAGGAAAAAGGCTCTCACTATCCACCCTATCTAATCCTCTGATCATCTTGTATGCCTCTATTAAGTCACCTCTTAACCTCCTTCTCTCCAATGAAAACAACCTCAAGCCCCTCAGCCTTTCCTCATACGATTTTCCCCCCATACCAGGCAACATCCTGGGAAATGTCCTCTGCACACTTTCCAACACTTCCACATCTTTCCAATAATATGGCGACCGGAACTGTACGCAATACTCCAAATGCGGCCGCACCAGAGTTTTGTACAGTTGCAGCATGACCTCCTGGCTCCGAAACTCAATCCCTCTACCAATAAAAGCTAACACACCGTATGCCTTCTTAACAACCCTATCAACCTGGGTGCCAACTTTCAGGGATCTATGCACATGGACACCCAGATCCCTCTGTTCATCCACACTACCAAGTATCTTACCGTTAGCCCAGTACTCTGTATTCCATAGTATTCATAGAATCCCTGCAGTGCAGAAGGAGGTTATTTGGCCCATCGAGTCCGCACTGACCACATTCCAACCCAGGCCCTCTCCCCATAACCCCACATATTTACCCTACTACCCCCCTGCTAATTTCTTGTCAATTATCTCTTACAGATGTTTATTGATCAAATGCCAGAAATAATACTCAAGGCAAAACTGCTATCACTGTATAAAGGGCAAAACACATGAATTCTAACACTCTTCCAAAGCACTGTGGAAATCCAAATCTGTGTCCCTCTGAAGGTCTATTTCAATGTCTCAGTGTGTATGGATGAACATTTCTGTTGTGGTGTCTTTTCATGCTAATGTTTCACAATATCTGTGTTTAATTGTGATTCTATTTCACAATCACTTTGTTTGCCTCCGATTCTCCCTATGCCCCAGTGTGTATCTGTGATTCTCTCTCTGTGTCACTGTGTGTATCTGTGATTCTCTCTCTGTGTCCCTGTGTGTATCTGTGATTCTCTCTCTGTGTCCCTGTGTGTTTCTGTGATTTTATCTGTGTTCCTGTGTGTATCTGTGATTCTCTCTCTGTGTCCCTGTGTGTATCTGTGATTCTCTATCTTTGTCCCTGTGTGTGTCTGTGATTCTCTCTCTGTGTCCCTGTGTGTGTCTGTGATTCTCTCTCTGTGTTCCTGTGTGTATATGTGATTCTCTCTCTGTGTCCCTGTGTGTTCCTGTGATTGTGTGTTCTTGTGTGTTTCTCTATTTAATTTCCCATCTCTCTGTCCATGTATAGTATCTTTGAAAACAAATATAACTTAGTGCACCTCTCGGATATCACCTGAAGCATTCACTCTGTCCACCTTTGTGCAGTTTTCCAACTGAGTGTTCTTTCAGTGAAGGAGCATTTTCCCTCCTGTGACGGCTCCTTACACACCTCCAATGAGGAACCCGGAAGGACAAGGACATTGGATAGATTACAAAATCACCACCTGAAAGTTCATTTCCGAGTCACACACCATCCTGACTTGGAATCTATGTAGTCATTGCTTCACTATCGCTGAGTCAAATCCAGTAACTCCCTCCTGAACTGCAAGGCCAGCAGGAATAAGCTATCACATGTTGCCCTTGAGAATGTGATGGTGAGCTGCTTTTTGACATTGCTGCCGTCCATTGGGTGTTGGGGAGGAAGTGTCTGGATTTGACTCAGTGACAGCAATGGAACAGTGATAGCGTTCCAAGTCAGCATGGTGTGTGTATTGGAGGTGATGTTGCTGATGGTGATGTTCTCAGTTTCTGCTCTGTCTCGGAATAGTGTTTACTGGTTAGGAAGGTGCTGTTGAAGGAGTCTTGGTGAGTTCCTGCAGTGGATCTTGCTGGTGATATGCACGGCAGTCTGTGATTCTCAGTCTGTGATTCTGCCACACGTCATTACTCTGTGTGTAAATATAATACCCAAGCATTGTTCCTTTGTAAATATGTGATTCTTGTTTCTGTCCCTGTGAGTATCTATGCTTCTCTCTCTCTGTGTCCCTGTGTGTATCTGTGATTCTCTCTCTGTGTGTCCCTGTGTGTATCTGTGATTCTCTCTCTGTGTTCCATTGTGGATCTGTGATTCTCTATCTGTGTCCCTGTGTGTATCTGTGATTCTCTCTCTATGTGTCCCTGTGTGTATCTGTGATTCTCTCTCTGTGTTCCATTGTGGATCTGTGATTCTCTATCTGTGTCCCTATGTGTATCTGTGATTTTCTCTCTGTGTCCCTGTGTGTGTCTGTGATTCTCTCTGTGTGTCCCTGTGTGTATCTGTGGTTCTCTCTCTGTGTCCCTGTGTGTATCTGTGATTCTCTCTCTCTGTCCCTGTGTGTATCTGAGATTCTATCTCTCTGTGTCCCTGTGTGTGTCCACTACCAAATCCAATGTGGCCTCACCTCTTGTCGGCCTATCCACATATTGTGTCAGGAAACCCTCCTGCACACACTGCACAAAAACTGCCCCATCTGAACGATTCGACCTACAAAGGTTCCAATCAATATTTGGAAAGTTAAAGTCCCCCATGACAACGACCCTGTGACCCCCACACCTATCCATAATCTGCTTAGCAATTTCTTCCTCCACATCTCTATTACTATTTGGGGGCCTATAGAAAACTCCTAACAACGTGACCGCTCCTTTCCTATTTCTAACTTCAGCCCATATTACCTCAGTATACAGATCCCCCTCGAAGTGCCTTTCTGCAGCCGTTAAAATATCCTTGATTAACAATGCTACTCCTCCACCTCTTTTACCAGCTTCCCTACACTTACTGAAACATCTATACCCCGAACGTCCAACTATTCCTGTCCTTGTTCTACCCATGTCTCCGTAATGGCCACAACATCGTAGTCCCAAGTACCAATCCACGCCCCAAGTTCATCTACCTTGTTCGGGATGCTCCTTGCATTGAAGTAGACACACTTCAACCCACCTTCCTGTCTACTGGTACCCACCCTTGACCTTGATACCTTCCCCAATAACTCACTACCCTCAACACTGACTTCCAGACTACCACTCCTTTTCCCACCCCCTGGACAAATTAGTTTAAACCCCCCTGAAGAGCCATAGCAAATTTCCCTCCCAGGATATTGGTGCCCCTCTGGTTCAGGTGCACCCCGTCCTGTTGGTACAGGTCCCACCTTCCCCAGAAAGTGTTCCAATTATCCACATAGCTGAAACCCTCCCTCCTACACCATCCCTGCAACCACATTGTTTGAACCTTCCAAGCTAAAGGAGAGTGTGTTAGCGGCTGAGATACAGCAAGCAGACTGAAATTCAAAAAATTCAGTGGAGAGACTGGAACGGCAGAATTCTCAACGCTTTTCTTGAGTGAGGTGGGTGTTTAATTATTTGTTGATTTTTTTTCTCTCTGTGAGTTTATGAACAGTGTTTGAAGTTCTCTGTCCCAGTGTCTGTCTCCCGCATGGGCTCCCAGATTGTGTTGTATTATACACTTTATAACAGCAGCTTTAACTTTGCTGACAAAGGAGCATTTTCAATCTGGGTTTTGTCTCTTCTGTGGTTAAACAGCCTGACGCCAACTTGCTCCATCTGTTGTTTATGACGCTTTCCAATTCCCTGGACACCAGCGAGTTTATTGCCCCCGAGACTGACTGAATAACATTTGTTTGCCATTGTGTTGTTTGAGCGGTCAGTCTAGCAGGTCCTTTGCTGAATTAACAATTTTAAACTAACTCTGACCTCCAGGAGGGAAATAAATTAGCTTTCCAAAACTAAATATTGGCTCCGTATGAAACCGTGACTGAAGTGTCAAATATCCTCCCAGAGAAAATAGCTGGAGGAACATTGTCAAAAACCAGAACCTCAGTGAGGCAGGTTCAAACATGTAAAGAAAAAACCTTTTGCATTTCCAGACCAACGCGTTAGTCACTGAGTTTTTATAGATACATTTCGGCGGGAGCGAGTATGTGACTTTCTCAAAGCACCAACACAGCACAGAGCACTCAATCCCAGAAATATGTATTATGCTGCTTTTCTGATATTCCATTTGCAGGAAGTTCTCAAATACAGAATTATTGAATTCATCGTTAAAATCACCAGACTCTATCGGATATGATCAGCATTATTATAAACAGGAGGTGGAATTTCAAGCTGTCCATTATTCACACCAATAAACTGTCATTCAGGAATGTGTTTGTCATTGTACCAAAGGACAGTTAATAATAATGCATTCCATTTGAACGTGTATTGTTTGTAATGGAGGTTTATGGACATTTTCTGAAGACGTGTTCATCGAAGTGTTTTGTCACTCACATGTTGGTGAAATGTCTGCCTTCGCCTATCCCATCACCTGCCTTCCAATCTTGTGTGTGTTTATTCGTTCCACTGAAACCCCTTCCACCAGTCCATGGACACCCATTTGAACCACCTGACATCCTTTTGCATCTATTTTTATTCCCAGGTCTGTTGACTGATCCTGGAACAGAATCGCTTTCTGTGTTGCTGTATCGGCGGATTTGGTTTGACCTGTTTTTGAAGGTCCAGCTTTCTGTGTTATTTTGTTGTGATGTGATTTAATTCCTGTTTAAAGAACGGGGGAAGAACTGCCTTTCGCCGACACAGAATCCAGATTTGTTCAGATTCTGGAAACATGTGTTGTCAGTGGCAACTCACAGACAGACTTTCCACAAGTTTGTTGCTGAAAAACGCCTTTACCCAGGTGCTGCTGCGAGACAATCAAATGACACAGACTTATTCGCAGGTTCAAACTTAGTGTTATTAAGAACATTTGCAAGTTAAAGGAAACAATTCTTATAACAGGAATTCAGTGAACTTTTCTCTAAATCTATCTGAATAAGCACTAAAGAGAGATTTAGACTATTGAGTTGGATGAACAGCCATGATCGACATGAAATGCGTAGCAGGCTCGAAGGGACAAAAGGCCTCCTCCTGCTGCTATCTCCGATGTTTCTATGTTTAAACTTGCTCTTGTCCTGAATCATAGCTGTTTTGGTATGTTTTCACCTTCCATTTTCAATAGGGCCGGATCCCCACCTGCTGTCTGCTGTGCTGAAGGTCGATGTTTATTTGTTTCCAGGACACATCTGCTGCAGGATGAAGATGATGGTCACTCTGCAAACACAGTAAGAAGTTTAACAACACCAGGTTAAAGTCCAACAGGTTTATTTGGTAGCAAAAGCCACACAGGCTTTCGGAGCTCCAAGCCCCTTCTTCAGGTGAGTGGGAATTCTGTTCACAAACAGGGCATATAAAGACACAGACACAATTTACATGAATAATGGTTGGAATGCGAATACTTACAACTAATTAAGTCTTTAAGAAACAAAACAATGTGAGTGGAGAGAGCATCAAGACAGGCTAAAAATATGTGTATTGTCTCCAGACAAGACAGCCAGTGAAACTCTGCAGGTCCACGCAACTGTGGGAGTTACAAATAGTGTGACATGAACCCAATATCCCCGTTGAGGCCGTCCTCGTGTGTGCGGAACTTGGCTATCAGTTTCTGCTCAGCGACTCTGCGCTGTCGTGTGTCGCGAAGGCTGCCTTGGAGAACGCTTACCCGAATATCAGAGGCCGAATAGAGTTTTACTGGCTGTCTTGTCTGGAGACAATACACATCTTTTTAGCCTGTCTTGATGCTCTCTCCACTCACATTGTTTTGTTTCTTAAAGACTTGATTAGTTGTAAGTATTCGCATTCCAACCATTATTCATGTAAATTGAGTTTGTGTCTTTATAAGCTCTGTTTGTGAACAGAATTCTCACTCACCTGAAGAAGGGGCTTGGAGCTCCGAAAACTTGTGTGGCTTTTGCTACCAAATAAACCTGTTGGACTTTAACCTGGTGTTGTTAAACTTCTTACTGTGTTTACCCCAGTCCAACGCCGGCATCTCCACATCATGACTCTGCAAACAGCCAGGCAGGTGAACGCCGCTGCTTCAGATGGCGGCAAAGGACAGAACTCTGGAAAACCGTGTCATAAACTGTCGGATTGTTTGAACCTTGGACATTAAGGGAGAGTGCACCAGCGGCTGAGGTATGACACACAGATTGAGATTCAGAGGATTCAGTGTCCAGACCGGGAAAGCAGAATGTTCCACTCTTCTGTTGGTTGAGGTGAGTGTTTAATCTTTGTTGATTTTCTCGCACGGATTCTGTTTCTGAAGTGACTACCAGACCTGGAAACTGGTCTGGTCTTTCTGCATTTGGACACGCACTGTTTCAGCATCTAATGATTCACAAATGATGCTGAAGATTGTACAGATATCAGCGAACACCTCCACTTCTGAACATGTGCTGCAAGGGTGGTCACTGATCTGATTGGTTGATGTGAAGTATTGTTTTGCGGGTTATCCATTCTAATCATATCGTGCAGAGCTCGCAAAGAGTCGCCACGCTGTCGCATCATCTTATAAAAATGGATATGGCCAAACCTCAGTGAGATCCGTTCCGGATTCTCTTTCCAGTCCCTGTATTATGGCGACTGGTTGCAAGGATTTTAGGGCCTTGTGTCAAAGTCCGGTTTTGAGAATTAAAGGAACACGGCCAACGGGGGAAAGGCAGCTTGAAAATGATCTGAAACAAAAAATGAAGATGGCGACTGGCACAATGGATAGTTGTCCCACATGAATATTTCAATGGAGAGACAGAGATTTAAAGATGACAGAGATTCAGGGGGGTGCAGTGTACATACTGCTCACTCAGGGTGGTTTGGAGTTTGAGAGACTTTACTACAACTGCACTGAAGTTTAGTGTTTGGACTGTGCAGAAGGACAATATCTTTGTATCTCAGCCTGTGCTACCTCTGCACTCATTGCAGTTGGTGGACAATGTCGAGGGAGCTTATCCTTGTAAGTGTTTGATGGGCGCAATGTTGTGGGCGATGTAGTCTGAAGGTGAATTATGGGACCATGTCTAATGCTCTGAATTGAACCTGAATTGCGTTTACCGTTGTGTCTGTTTGCAGGGAAAGCAGGTCCGACATCCTGGAGCAGGATGGTCCTGGAAACAAACAGCGGCGTTTACCTGTGTGTCTGTTTTCTGGGGAATCAGATTCTTCATCCTGCAGCAGGATGGTCCTGAAAACAAACAGTGCCGATTTTAAATGGATAGCAGGTGAGGATCCGCCCCTATTGACAAAGGGAGTTGAAGTCACTCTCCTTATACTAGCGTTCAGGTGAAGAGCAGGAAATGCTTACGTTGACAGTGAAATGTTTAAACATTACGTTTTGAATACATTTAACACTTGTTTCAAATTCATTATATTAAATTCTAATGCGAACAACTAAAATCCATCCAATTATCATTGGAACATCCTATCATTGTCCCTTGTTGAATATGTAGCGACTGTTCACTGGTAATATGCTTTTTAAAATTTCTGAATCAGTTTGGAATGGGGCAAGTGCTGTCCCAGACCTAATCAAAGGGCATGAAGCCAGGCAATTGGTCGCAGTGTCAGGAGGCGGGCATTTTAGGAACAATGGCCAGAAATCTCTCAGCTTCTCAGTTATATGGAAAGGAATAAAGAGAGTTCAGTGAACAAGTACTTGAATTGGGGGAAAGACGATTTCAATATCATAAGACAGTTTCCAGCAAACGTAGACTGGGATCAGTTCCCTACAGGTCAATATATATTTGGAAAATGGATGTCTATTAAAGTGCCAGAGTGAAAATGCAGGGCCCGTTGGTTTTCTCTCAGAGTGAAGAGTAAGTTTGGCAAGTCCAGGGAATCCTGGAAGTCAAGAGGTATCGAGGGTTCCATAAAAGGGAGGAAAAGGAGTAAGTGGTATGTGCAGAGCACGGAAAATGAGGGAGGGTCTCAGCAAGCTGCTGAAAAACCAATCAGGAGGGAAAAGAGGGGCCACAACATATAATTGGCAGACCACACTAAGGAAAACCGCAAGGCATTTTCTCAGTATGTTGGGTGCGAGAGGATGACCAGGGAAAAGTGGGGCCCATCAGAGCACAAAGGAACCTCTGTGCGAGGAGTCAGAGGACGTGGTTGAGGCCGAACATTATTTTTTCATCTTTATACACAGAGGGGGAAACATTTTAAACCTGGAGATTTCAGCAGGAACAGTAAGATTCAAGAACACGTTAAGATCAATAAGAAGGAGTGATTGGATGTGTTAGCGGGAATATTGGTGCATAAACCCCCAGGGCCTGAAGCAATTATACCTCAGTCTTCTGTGGCAGTCACGGAAGGAGATTGCAGGGACACACTGAGGGAGATATCGACATCTTCGCCGAAGTGACCGTGGGATATCTAATGTGATCCCTTTATTCAAGAATGGCAGCAGGGAGTACTGAGGACCAACGTGAACCTGGGGTGCAAGTCCATTGATCCCTGATGGAGCCGGTGCTGCTAGATATGTTAGTTTAGAAGACATACTGAATGCTTGCCTTCATTATCCAAGACATAGGCTATAGGAGCAGTGGGGTCCAGGCCCATCTCAGATCATTAGTTAATCCACAGATGGAATATTGTGTAAAGTCTGGTCGCCAAACTCTTGGATGGAATAATTCCACTGGAGAGGGCTCAGAGTGAGGTTCAGCAAGGAGTTGTCTGGAACGGGAAATTGCAGCCATTATGGAGAGACAGGGTAATCGGGGTTCACTTTCACTGGAGGCACGGAGGCTGAGGGGAAACTTAATAGAGATACACAAAATTATCAGAAAGGGAGACACGGTATATTGTCAGAATCTCTCCCAATGGCAGATGCGTGGCACAGTGGTTAGCACTGCTGTGTCACAGCACCAAGGAATCCGCTCAGATTCCTGGCGTTTGTCACTGTATGTGTGGAGTTAGCACGTTGTCCCCGTGACTGCCTGGGTTTCCTCCGAGTGCTCCAGTTTCTTCCCACAGTCAGAAAGACGTGCTGGTTAAGTTCATTGACCCGATCAGGCGCCGGAGTGTGGCGACTGGGGGAATTTCACAGTAATTAATTGTAGTGTTAACGTAAGCCTTCCTAGTGACGATGACGTAAACTTTTACTTCATGTGTCTCTGGCAGGTGGGCATGGGAACATGGAGAGGGGAAAGTGGTTAAGAGGGGATATGAGGAAATGTTATTTCACACACAGAATGGTGGGAATATGGAACAGGGGCCTGGACTAGCACTTTAATAGTCAAGGCATAATCCAATACGGATCTAGTGCTGGTAAAGGAGATGATTGCAGATTGGTAATTGATGGCCAGCATGGACATGATGGGCCGAAGGGACTGTTTATGTGCTGACTGACTCTGTAACTCTATGAGAGTTACTGGGAACAGACTAATGGAATAGATTGGAGCTTTGAATCAGAGGTTGTTATTAAGGATCGAATTAAGTTTTCAATAAGAGAATGTATTCAGTTTATATTCTCTCCAGATGTAGGTTTAATGCATGAAGAAAGGCCAAAAAAAATCCGAAACTGTCGACAATCTGAACACATGTTTGATGTAAGATGAAAAAAATGGGAATGTCGGAGCAGAATGTATTTGTCCAACGCTCGAACCTCTGCTGATATTTAATGTCATCACCTTGTTTCTGAAATCAAACAAATTATTAACGAGCGATAAACGAAATAAAACTTTCCTATCGAGCAGGGAGAATTCTCAGGTAATATTTCCCCTTTTGGACAGGCGCGGATCAAGAAGTTGGGGCAACGTCAGAGAATAAGACTATTTAAAATGATGATGAGTTTGAATTTCCACTCAGTGCGTCAGTAGCCTGTTGGTTTCTGTTTTCAGAGAGAGGTGGGGGCGTTGGGGATTGGGGGCGTTGGGGATTGGGGGCGTTGGGGGCGTTGGGGATTTTGGGGTGGGGACAGGGGAGAGTGGTAGGAATGGCGCTAATCCTCGAATACATTCCAAACTGATTCAGATATTTTTAAAAAAACATATTACCAAGGAACAGTCGCTACATTTTCAACGAGGGACAATGATAGGATGTTCCAATGATAATTTGATGGATTTTAATTGTTCGCATTAGAATTTAATTTAGTGAATTTGAAACAAGTGTTAAACATATTCAAAACGTAATGTTTAAACATTTCAGTGTCAAAATAAACATTACCTGCTCTTCACCTGAACGCTAGTACAAGGAGAGTGACTTCGACTTTTTCCGCTGAGGCTCGGGGAGAAAAAAACCAGAGGGCATGGGTTAAGGGTGAAAGGAGAAAAGTTTAAAGGGAATATTAGGGGGGACTTCTTCACGCAAAGAGTGGTGGGAGTGTGGAATGAGCTGCCGGATAAAGTGGTAAATGCGGGGTCACTTTTAACATTTAAGAAAAACTTGGACGGGTTCATGAATGAGAGGGGTGTGGAGGGATATGGTCCAAGTGCAGGTCAGTGGGACTAGGCATAAAATGGTTCGGCACAGACAAGAAGGGCCAAAAGGCCTGTTTCTGAGCTGTAATTTTCTATGGTTCTATGGTTCTAACTTCTAACTTGTCAATAGGGGCGGATCCTCACCTGCTATCCACTTAAAACCGACACTGTTTGTTTCCAGGACCATTCTGTTGCAGGATGAAGAAGCTGATTCCCTGGAAACAGACACACAGGTAAACGCCGCTGTTTAATTCCGTGCAGGAGACGGGAACAGACTGCAATGAGGAAAATCGGGTCAGAAGTTGTCGGATTGTTTGAACCTTGGAAATTAAAGGAGAGTGTGTTAGCGGCTGAGATACAGCAAGCAGACTGAGATACAGAAAATTCAGTGGAGAGACTGGAACGGCAGAATGCTCAACGCTTTTCTTGAGTGAGGTGGGTGTTTAATTATTTGTTGATTTCTTTTCTCTCTGTGAGTTGATGAACAGTGTTTGAAGTTCTCTGTCCCAGTGTCTGTCTCCCGCACGGGCTCCTAGATTGTGTTGTATGAAACACTTTAAAACAGCAGCTTTAACTTTGCTGACAAAGGAGCATTTTCAATCTGGGTTTTGTCTCCTCTGTGGTTAAACAGCCTGACGCCAACTTGCTCCATCTGTTGTTTGTGACGCTTTCCAATTCCCTGGACACCAGCGAGTTTATTGCCCCCGAGACCGACTGAATAACATTTGTTTCACATTGTGTTGTTTGAGCGGTCAGTTTTAGCAGGTCCTTTGCTGAATTAATAATTTTAAACTAACTCTGAGCCTGCAGGAGGGAAATAAATCAGCTTTTCCAAAACTAACTCTTGGCTCCGTATGAAACCGTGACTGAAGTGTCAAATATCCTCCCAGAGAAAATATCTGGATGGACATTGTCAAAAACCAGAACCTCAGTGAGGCAGGTTCAAACATGTAAAGAAAAAACATTTTGCATTTCCAGACCAACACGTTAGTCACTGAGTTTTTATAGATACATTTCGGGAGCGAGTATGTGACTTTCTCAAAGCCCCAACACAGCACAGAGCACTCAATCCCAGAAATATGTATTATGCTGCTTTTCTGATATTCCATTTGCAGGAAGTTCTCAAATACAGAATTATTGAATTCATCATTAAAATCACCAGACCCTATCGGATATGATCAGCATTATTATAAACAGGAGGTGGAATTTCAAGCTGTCCATTATTCACACCAATAAACTGTCATTCAGGAATGTGTTTGCCATTGAACCAAAGGACAGTTAATAATAATGCATTCCATTTCCTCACCCCTCAACCCTCCCCCCTCAGCCCTCAGCCCTCTCCCCTCTCCCCTCAACCCGCCCCCCTCACCCCTCAGCCCTCTCCCTCTCCCTTCAAGCCACTCCCCACAACCCTCTCCCTCACCCCTCAACCCTCCCCCCTCAACCCTCTCCCTCACCCCTCAACCCTCCCCCCCCTCCTCAGCCCTCTCCCCTCAACCCTCCCCCCTCCCTCCTCAGCCCTCTCCCCTCAACCCTCTCCCCTCAACCCTCTCCCCTCAGCCCTCTCCCCTCAACCCTCTCCCCTCAACCCCCTCCCTCTAACCCCTCCCTCTCCCCTCAAACCTCTCCCTCTCCCCTCAACCCTCTCCCCTCAACACTCTCCCTCTCCCCTGGAACCTCTCCCTCTTCCCTCAACACTCTCCTTCTCCCCTCAGCACTCTCCCTCTCACCTCAACCCTCTCCCTCTCCCCTCAGACCTCTCCCTCTCCCCTCAACCCTCTCCCCTCAACACCCTCCCTCTCCCCTCAACCCTGTCCCTCACCCCTCAGCCCTCACCCTCTCCCCTCAACCTTCTCCCTCTCCCCTCAACCCTCTCCCACTCCCCTCAACCCTCTCCCCTCAACCCTCTCCCTCTCCTCTCAACACCCTTCATCTCCCCTCAGCAATCTCCCCCTCCCCTCCGCACCCTCCCTCTCCCCTCCACCCTCTCCCTCTACCCTCAGCACCCTCCCTCTCCCCTCAACCCTCTCCCTCTCCCCTCAACACTCTCCTTCTCCCCTCAGCAATCTCCCCCTCCCCTCCGCACTCTCCCTCCCCCCTAAACACTCTCCCTCTCCCCTCATCCCTCCCCCTCTCCCCTCAACCCTCTCCCCTCAAAACTCCCCCTCTCCCCTCAACACTCTCCCTCTCCCCTCCACACTCTCCCTCTCCCCTCCACTCTCAACCGTCTCCACTCAGCACCCTCCCTCCTCCCTCAACACTCTCCCTCTCCCCTCCAATCTCAAACCTCTCCCCTCAGCACTCTCCCTCTCCCCTCAAAACTCTCCCTCTTCCCCCTCAACCCTCTCCCTCTCCCCTCAACACTCTCCCTCCCCCTCAACACTCTCCCCTCAACCCTCTCCCCTCAACACTCTCCCTCTCCCCCAACACTCTCCCTCTCCCCTCAACACTCTCCCTCTACCCTCTGCACTCTCCCTCCCCCCAAACACTCTCCCACCCCCCTCAACCCTCTCCCTCACCCCTCAACCCTCTCCCTCTCTCCTCAACACTCTCCCTCTCCCCTCAGACCTCTCCCTCCCCCCTCAGACCTCTCCCTCTCCCCTCAACACTCTCCCTCTCCCTCAACCCTCTCCCCTCAACCCTCTCCCTCTCCTCTCAACACCCTCCATCTCCCCTCAGCAATCTCCCCCTCCCCTCCGCACTCTCCCTCTCCCCTCCACACTCTCCCTCTACCCTCAGCACCCTCCCTCTCCCCTCAACCCTCTCCCTCTCCCCTCAACACTCTCCTTCTCCCCTCAGCAATCTCCCCCTCCCCTCCGCACTCTCCCTCCCCCATAAACACTCTCCCTCTCCCCTCAACCCTCCCCCTCTCCCCTCAACCCTCTCCCTCTCCCCTCAAAACTCCCCCTCTCCCCTCAACACTCTCCCTCTCCCCTCCACACTCTCCCTCTCCCCTCCACTCTCAACCGTCTCCACTCAGCACCCTCCCTCCCCCCTCAACACTCTCCCTCTCCCCTCCACTCTCAAACCTCTCCCCTCAGCACTCTCCCTCTCCCCTCAAAACTCTCCCTCTTCCCCCTCAACACTCTCCCTCTCCCCTCAAAACTCTCCCTCTTCCCCCTCAACCCTCTCCCTCTCCCCTCAACACTCTCCCTCCCCCTCAACACTCTCCCCTCAACCCTCTCCCCTCAACACTCTCCCTCTCCCCCAACACTCTCCCTCTCCCCTCAACACTCTCCCTCTACCCTCTGCACTCTCCCTCCCCCCAAACACTCTCCCACCCCACTCAACCCTCTCCCTCACCCCTCAACCCACTCCCTCTCTCCTCAACACTCTCCCTTTCCACTCAGCACTCTCCCTCTCCCCTCAGACTCTCCCTCTCCCCTCAACACTCTCTCTCTCCCCCCTCAAAACTCTCCCTCTCCCCTCAACCCTCTCCCTCTCCCCTCAACCCTCTCCCTCTCCCCTCAACCCTCTCCCTCTCCCCTCAATCCTCTCCCTCTCCCCTCAACCCTCTCCCTCTCCCCTCAACCCTCTCCCCTCAACCCTCTCCCTCTCCCCTCAACCCTCTCCCTCTCCCCTCAACCCTCTCCCTCTCCCCTCAACCCTTCTCCCTCTCCCCTCAACCCTCTCCCTCTCTCCTCAACAGTCTCCCTCTCCGCTCAGCACTCTCCCTCTCCCCTCAACCCTCTCCCTCTCCCCTCAACCCTCTCCCTCTCCCCTCAACCCTCTCCCTCTCCCCTCAACCCTCTCCCTCTCCCCTCAACCCTCTCCCTCTGCCCTCAATCCTCTCCCTCTCCCTTCAACACTCTCCCTCTCCCCTCAACCCTTCCTCTCCCCTCAACCCTCTCCCCTCAACACTCTCCCTCTCCCCCAACACTCTCCCTCTACCCTCAGCACTCTCCCTCCCCCCAAACACTCTCCCTCCCCGCTCAACCCTCTCCCTCACCCCTCAACCCTCTCCCTCTCTCCTCAACAGTCTCCCTCTCCGCTCAGCACTCTCCCTCTCCCCTCAAACTCTCCCTCTCCCCTCAACACTCTCTCTCCCCCCTCAAAACTCTCCCTCTCCCCTCAACCCTCTCCCTCTCCCCTCAACCCTCTCCCTCTCCCCTCAACCCTCTCCCTCTCCCCTCAATCCTGTCCCTCTCCCCTCAACCCTCTCCCTCTCCCCTCAGCACTCTCCCTCACCCCTCAACCCTCTCCCTCTGCCCTCAATTCTCTCCCTCTCCCTTCAACACTCTCCCTCTCCCCTCAACCCTCTCCCTCTCCCGTCAACCCTCTCCCTCTCACCTCAAGCCTCTCCCTCCCCCTCAAGCCTCTCCCTCACCCCTCAACCCACTCCCCTCAGCACCCTCGCTCTCCCCTCAACCCTCTCCCTCACCCCACAACCCTCTCACTCTCCCCTCAACACTCTCGCTCTCCCCACCCAACACTCCCCTCTCCCCTCAACACACTCCCTCTCGCCTCAGCACTCTCACTCTCCCCTCAACCCTCTCCCCTCAACCCTCTCCCTCACCCCACAACCCTCTTACTCTCCCCTCAACACTCTCGCTCTCCCCACCCAACACTCCCCTCTCCCCTCAACACACTCCCTCTCGCCTCAGCACTCTCACTCTCCCCTCAACCCCTCCCCTCAACCCTCTCCCTCACCCCACAACCCTCTTACTCTCCCCTCAACACTCTCGCTCTCCCCACCCGACACTCCCCTCTCCCCTCAACACACTCCCTCTCGCCTCAGCACTCTCACTCTCCCCTCAACCCTCTCCCCTCAACCCTCTCCCTCTCCCCTCAACACACTCCCTGTCAACTCAACCCTCTCCCTCACCCCTCAACACTCTCCCTCTCCCCTCAACATTCTTCCTCTCCCCTCAACCCTCTCCCTCTCCTCTCAACACCCTTCATCTCCCCTCAGCAATCTCCCCCTCCCCTCCGCACCCTCCCTCTCCCCTCCACCCTCTCCCTCTACCCTCAGCACCCTCCCTCTCCCCTCAACCCTCTCCCTCTCCCCTCAACACTCTCCTTCTCCCCTCAGCAATCTCCCCCTCCCCTCCGCACTCTCCCTCCCCCCTAAACACTCTCCCTCTCCCCTCATCCCTCCCCCTCTCCCCTCAACCCTCTCCCCTCAAAACTCCCCCTCTCCCCTCAACACTCTCCCTCTCCCCTCCACACTCTCCCTCTCCCCTCCACTCTCAACCGTCTCCACTCAGCACCCTCCCTCCTCCCTCAACACTCTCCCTCTCCCCTCCAATCTCAAACCTCTCCCCTCAGCACTCTCCCTCTCCCCTCAAAACTCTCCCTCTTCCCCCTCAACCCTCTCCCTCTCCCCTCAACACTCTCCCTCCCCCTCAACACTCTCCCCTCAACCCTCTCCCCTCAACACTCTCCCTCTCCCCCAACACTCTCCCTCTCCCCTCAACACTCTCCCTCTACCCTCTGCACTCTCCCTCCCCCCAAACACTCTCCCACCCCCCTCAACCCTCTCCCTCACCCCTCAACCCTCTCCCTCTCTCCTCAACACTCTCCCTCTCCCCTCAGACCTCTCCCTCCCCCCTCAGACCTCTCCCTCTCCCCTCAACACTCTCCCTCTCCCCTCAACCCTCTCCCCTCAACCCTCTCCCTCTCCTCTCAACACCCTCCATCTCCCCTCAGCAATCTCCCCCTCCCCTCCGCACTCTCCCTCTCCCCTCCACACTCTCCCTCTACCCTCAGCACCCTCCCTCTCCCCTCAACCCTCTCCCTCTCCCCTCAACACTCTCCTTCTCCCCTCAGCAATCTCCCCCTCCCCTCCGCACTCTCCCTCCCCCATAAACACTCTCCCTCTCCCCTCAACCCTCCCCCTCTCCCCTCAACCCTCTCCCTCTCCCCTCAAAACTCCCCCTCTCCCCTCAACACTCTCCCTCTCCCCTCCACACTCTCCCTCTCCCCTCCACTCTCAACCGTCTCCACTCAGCACCCTCCCTCCCCCCTCAACACTCTCCCTCTCCCCTCCACTCTCAAACCTCTCCCCTCAGCACTCTCCCTCTCCCCTCAAAACTCTCCCTCTTCCCCCTCAACACTCTCCCTCTCCCCTCAAAACTCTCCCTCTTCCCCCTCAACCCTCTCCCTCTCCCCTCAACACTCTCCCTCCCCCTCAACACTCTCCCCTCAACCCTCTCCCCTCAACACTCTCCCTCTCCCCCAACACTCTCCCTCTCCCCTCAACACTCTCCCTCTACCCTCTG